>NW_026015256.1:0-80491 GCF_020379485.1 Brassica napus | reverse complement strand
AGCTGTCCTATTCCCAAACTGGGAACTGGAATCACCTGATTAGAAGTGGGATAACTTTCATCCCAACTCCTATGAGATTTATTCAACTTCCTGGTGATTCTCCAACACTTTATGTATCCAAATCAGCTTCTTACAAAGTGATTCATCCTGGTTTGATTGGAACGACGAAGAAGCTGTCCTATTCCCAAACTGGGAACTGAATCATCACCTGATTAGAAAGTGGGATAACTTCTTCATCCCAACTCCTATGAGATTTATTCAACTTCCTGGTGATTCTCCACCTTTATGTATCCAAATCAAGCTTCTTACAAGTGATTCATCCTGGTTTGATTGGAACGACGAAGAGCTGTCCTATTCCCCTGGGAAACTGGAATCACCTGATTAGAAAGTGGGATAACTTCTTCATCCCAACTCCTATGAGATATATCAACTTCCTGTGATTCTCCAACCACTTTATGTATCCAAATCAAGCTTCTTACAAAGTGATTCTCTCCTGGTTTGATTGGAACGACGAAGAAGCTGTCCTATTCCCAAACTGGGAAACTGGAATCACCTGATTAGAAAGTGGGATAACTTCTTCATCCTCCTCCTATGAGATTTATTCAACTTCCGGTGATTCTCCACACTTTATGTATCCAAATCAAGCTTCTTACAAAGTGATTCATCCTGGTTTTGGAACGACGAAGAAGCTGTCCTATTCCCAAACTGGGAAACTGGAATCACCTGATTAGAAAGTGGGATAACTTCTTCATCCCAACTCCTATGAGATTTATTCAACTTCCTGGTGATTCTCCACCACTTTATGTATCCAAATCAAGCTTCTTACAAAGTGATTCATCCTGGTTTGATTGGAACGACGAAGAAGCTGTCCTATTCCCAAACTGGGAAACTGGAATCACCTGATTAGAAAGTGGGATAACTTCTTCATCCCAACTCCTATGAGATTTATTCAACTTCCTGGTGATTCTCCACCACTTTATGTATCCAAATCAAGCTTCTTACAAAGTGATTCATCCTGGTTTGATTGGAACGACGAAGAAGCTGTCCTATTCCCAAACTGGGAAACTGGAATCACCTGATTAGAAAGTGGGATAACTTCTTCATCCCAACTCCTATGAGATTATTCAACTTCCTGGTGATTCTCCAACACTTTATGTATCCAAATCAAGCTTCTTACAAAGTGATTCATCCTGGTTTGATTGGAACGACGAAGAAGCTGTCCTATTCCCAAACTGGGAAACTGGAATCACCTGATTAGAAAGTGGGATAACTTCTTCATCCCAACTCCTATGAGATTTATTCAACTTCCTGGTGATTCTCCACCACTTTATGTATCCAAATCAAGCTTCTTACAAAGTGATTCATCCTGGTTTGATTGGAACGACGAAGAAGCTGTCCTATTCCCAAACTGGGAAACTGGAATCACCTGATTAGAAAGTGGGATAACTTCTTCATCCCAACTCCTATGAGATTTATTCAACTTCCTGGTGATTCTCCCACTTTATGTATCCAAATCAAGCTTCTTACAAAGTGATTCATCCTGGTTTGATTGGAACGACGAAGAAGCTGTCCTATTCCCAACTGGGAAACTGGAATCACCTGATTAGAAAGTGGGATAACTTCTTCATCCCAACTCCTATGAGATTTATTCAACTTCCTGGTGATTCTCCACACTTTATGTATCCAAATCAAGCTTCTTACAAAGTGATTCATCCTGGTTTGATTGGAACGACGAAGAAGCTGTCCTATTCCCAAACTGGGAAACTGGAATCACCTGATTAGAAAGTGGGATAACTTCTTCATCCCAACTCCTATGAGATTTATTCAACTTCCTGGTGATTCTCCACCACTTTATGTATCCAAATCAAGCTTCTTACAAAGTGATTCATCCTGGTTTGATTGGAACGACGAAGAAGCTGTCCTATTCCCAAACTGGGAAACTGGAATCACCTGATTAGAAAGTGGGATAACTTCTTCATCCCAACTCCTATGAGATTTATTCAACTTCCTGGTGATTCTCCACACTTTATGTATCCAAATCAAGCTTCTTACAAAGTGATTCATCCTGGTTTGATTGGAACGACGAAGAAGCTGTCCTATTCCCAAACTGGGAAACTGGAATCACCTGATTAGAAAGTGGGATAACTTCTTCATCCCAACTCCTATGAGATTTATTCAACTTCCTGGTGATTCTCCACCACTTTATGTATCCAAATCAAGCTTCTTACAAAGTGATTCATCCTGGTTTGATTGGAACGACGAAGAAGCTGTCCTATTCCCAAACTGGGAAACTGGAATCACCTGATTAGAAAGTGGGATAACTTCTTCATCCCAACTCCTATGAGATTTATTCAACTTCCTGGTGATTCTCCAACACTTTATGTATCCAAATCAAGCTTCTTACAAAGTGATTCATCCTGGTTTGATTGGAACGACGAAGAAGCTGTCCTATTCCCAAACTGGGAAACTGGAATCACCTGATTAGAAAGTGGGATAACTTCTTCATCCCAACTCCTATGAGATTTATTCAACTTCCTGGTGATTCTCCACCACTTTATGTATCCAAATCAAGCTTCTTACAAAGTGATTCATCCTGGTTTGATTGGAACGACGAAGAAGCTGTCCTATTCCCAAACTGGGAAACTGGAATCACCTGATTAGAAAGTGGGATAACTTCTTCATCCCAACTCCTATGAGATTTATTCAACTTCCTGGTGATTCTCCACACTTTATGTATCCAAATCAAGCTTCTTACAAAGTGATTCATCCTGGTTTGATTGGAACGACGAAGAAGCTGTCCTATTCCAAACTGGGAAACTGGAATCACCTGATTAGAAAGTGGGATAACTTCTTCATCCCAACTCCTATGAGATTTATTCAACTTCCTGGTGATTCTCCAACACTTTATGTATCCAAATCAACTTCTTACAAAGTGATTCATCCTGGTTTGATTGGAACGACGAAGAAGCTGTCCTATTCCCAAACTGGGAAACTGGAATCACCTGATTAGAAAGTGGGATAACTCTTCATCCCAACTCCTATGAGATTTATTCAACTTCCTGGTGATTCTCCCACCACTTTATGTATCCAAATCAAGCTTCTTACAAAGTGATTCATCCTGGTTTGATTGGAACGACGAAGAAGCTGTCCTATTCCCAAACTGGGAAACTGGAATCACCTGATTAAAGTGGGATAACTTCTTCATCCCAACTCCTATGAGATTTATTCAACTTCCTGGTGATTCTCCACACTTTATGTATCCAAATCAAGCTTCTTACAAAGTGATTCATCCTGGTTTGATTGGAACGACGAAGAAGCTGTCCTATTCCCAAACTGGGAAACTGGAATCACCTGATTAGAAAGTGGGATAACTTCTTCATCCCAACTCCTATGAGATTTATTCAACTTCCTGGTGTTTCTCCACACTTTATGTATCCAAATCAGCTTCTTACAAAGTGATTCATCCTGGTTTGATTGGAACGACGAAGAAGCTGTCCTATTCCCAAACTGGGAAACTGGAATCACCTGATTAGAAAGTGGGATAACTTCTTCATCCCAACTCCTATGAGATTTATTCAACTTCCTGGTGATTCTCCACCACTTTATGTATCCAAATCAAGCTTCTTACAAAGTGATTCATCCTGGTTTGATTGGAACGACGAAGAAGCTGTCCTATTCCCAAACTGGGAAACTGGAATCACCTGATTAGAAAGTGGGATAACTTCTTCATCCCAACTCCTATGAGATTTATTCAACTTCCTGGTGATTCTCCACCACTTTATGTATCCAAATCAAGCTTCTTACAAAGTGATTCATCCTGGTTTATTGGAACGACGAAGAAGCTGTCCTATTCCCAAACTGGGAAACTGGAATCACCTGATTAGAAAGTGGGATAACTTCTTCATCCCAACTCCTATGAGATTTATTCAACTTCCTGGTGATTCTCCACCACTTTATGTATCCAAATCAAGCTTCTTACAAAGTGATTCATCCTGGTTTGATTGGAACGACGAAGAAGCTGTCCTATTCCCAAACTGGGAAACTGGAATCACCTGATTAGAAAGTGGGATAACTTCTTCATCCCAACTCCTATGAGATTTATTCAACTTCCTGGTGATTCTCCAACACTTTATGTATCCAAATCAAGCTTCTTACAAAGTGATTCATCCTGGTTTGATTGGAACGACGAAGAAGCTGTCCTATTCCCAAACTGGGAAACTGGAATCACCTGATTAGAAAGTGGGATAACTTCTTCATCCCAACTCCTATGAGATTTATTCAACTTCCTGGTGATTCTCCAACACTTTATGTATCCAAATCAAGCTTCTTACAAAGTGATTCATCCTGGTTTGATTGGAACGACGAAGAAGCTGTCCTATTCCCAAACTGGGAAACTGGAATCACCTGATTAGAAAGTGGGATAACTTCTTCATCCCAACTCCTATGAGATTTATTCAACTTCCTGGTGATTCTCCACCACTTTATGTATCCAAATCAAGCTTCTTACAAAGTGATTCATCCTGGTTTGATTGGAACGACGAAGAAGCTGTCCTATTCCCAAACTGGGAAACTGGAATCACCTGATTAGAAAGTGGGATAACTTCTTCATCCCAACTCCTATGAGATTTATTCAACTTCCTGGTGATTCTCCACCACTTTATGTATCCAAATCAAGCTTCTTACAAAGTGATTCATCCTGGTTTGATTGGAACGACGAAGAAGCTGTCCTATTCCCAAACTGGGAAACTGGAATCACCTGATTAGAAAGTGGGATAACTTCTTCATCCCAACTCCTATGAGATTTATTCAACTTCCTGGTGATTCTCCACCACTTTATGTATCCAAATCAAGCTTCTTACAAAGTGATTCATCCTGGTTTGATTGGAACGACGAAGAAGCTGTCCTATTCCCAAACTGGGAAACTGGAATCACCTGATTAGAAAGTGGGATAACTTCTTCATCCCAACTCCTATGAGATTTATTCAACTTCCTGGTGATTCTCCAACACTTTATGTATCCAAATCAAGCTTCTTACAAAGTGATTCATCCTGGTTTGATTGGAACGACGAAGAAGCTGTCCTATTCCCAAACTGGGAAACTGGAATCACCTGATTAGAAAGTGGGATAACTTCTTCATCCCAA
The DNA here is from genome assembly GCF_020379485.1 of Brassica napus. Classification (NCBI taxonomy): domain Eukaryota; kingdom Viridiplantae; phylum Streptophyta; class Magnoliopsida; order Brassicales; family Brassicaceae; genus Brassica; species Brassica napus. Next base: position 75,349 of record NW_026015256.1, on the reverse strand, counting down.
CTCCTATGAGATTAATTCAACTTCCTGGTGATTCTCCACCACTTTATGTATCCAAATCAAGCTTCTTACAAAGTGATTCATCCTGGTTTGATTGGAACGACGAAGAAGCTGTCCTATTCCCAAACTGGGAAACTGGAATCACCTGATTAGAAAGTGGGATAACTTCTTCATCCCAACTCCTATGAGATTTATTCAACTTCCTGGTGATTCTCCACCACTTTATGTATCCAAATCAAGCTTCTTACAAAGTGATTCATCCTGGTTTGATTGGAACGACGAAGAAGCTGTCCTATTCCCAAACTGGGAAACTGGAATCACCTGATTAGAAAGTGGGATAACTTCTTCATCCCAACTCCTATGAGATTTATTCAACTTCCTGGTGATTCTCCACCACTTTATGTATCCAAATCAAGCTTCTTACAAAGTGATTCATCCTGGTTTGATTGGAACGACGAAGAAGCTGTCCTATTCCCAAACTGGGAAACTGGAATCACCTGATTAGAAAGTGGGATAACTTCTTCATCCCAACTCCTATGAGATTTATTCAACTTCCTGGTGATTCTCCACCACTTTATGTATCCAAATCAAGCTTCTTACAAAGTGATTCATCCTGGTTTGATTGGAACGACGAAGAAGCTGTCCTATTCCCAAACTGGGAAACTGGAATCACCTGATTAGAAAGTGGGATAACTTCTTCATCCCAACTCCTATGAGATTTATTCAACTTCCTGGTGATTCTCCACCACTTTATGTATCCAAATCAAGCTTCTTACAAAGTGATTCATCCTGGTTTGATTGGAACGACGAAGAAGCTGTCCTATTCCCAAACTGGGAAACTGGAATCACCTGATTAGAAAGTGGGATAACTTCTTCATCCCAACTCCTATGAGATTTATTCAACTTCCTGGTGATTCTCCACCACTTTATGTATCCAAATCAAGCTTCTTACAAAGTGATTCATCCTGGTTGTGATTGGAACGACGAAGAAGCTGTCCTATTCCCAAACTGGGAAACTGGAATCACCTGATTAGAAAGTGGGATTTCTTCATTCCAACTCCTATGAGATTTATTCAACTTCCTGGTGATTCTCCACCACTTTATGTATCCAACAAGCTTCTTACAAAGTGATTCATCCTGGTTTATTTGGAACGACGAAGAAGCTGTCCTATTCCAAACTGGGAAACTGGAATCAACTGATTCAAAGTGGTTTATCCCAACTATGAATTTATTCCTGGTTGTTGATTCTCCACCACTTTATGTATCCAAATCAAGCTTTTTAAAGTGATTCATCCTGGTGTTATTGGAACGACGAAGAAGCTGTCCTATTCCCAAACTGGGAAACTGGAATCACCTGATTAGAAAGTGGGATAACTTCTTCATCCCAACTCCTATGAGATTTATTCAACTTCCTGGTGATTCTCCACCACTTTATGTATCCAAATCAAGCTTCTTACAAAGTGATTCATCCTGGTTTGATTGGAACGACGAAGAAGCTGTCCTATTCCCAAACTGGGAAACTGGAATCACCTGATTAGAAAGTGGGATAACTTCTTCATCCCAACTCCTATGAGATTTATTCAACTTCCTGGTGATTCTCCACCACTTTATGTATCCAAATCAAGCTTCTTACAAAGTGATTCATCCTGGTTTGATTGGAACGACGAAGAAGCTGTCCTATTCCCAAACTGGGAAACTGGAATCACCTGATTAGAAAGTGGGATAACTTCTTCATCCCAACTCCTATGAGATTTATTCAACTTCCTGGTGATTCTCCACCACTTTATGTATCCAAATCAAGCTTCTTACAAAGTGATTCATCCTGGTTTGATTGGAACGACGAAGAAGCTGTCCTATTCCCAAACTGGGAAACTGGAATCACCTGATTAGAAAGTGGGATAACTTCTTCATCCCAACTCCTATGAGATTTATTCAACTTCCTGGTGATTCTCCACACTTTATGTATCCAAATCAAGCTTCTTACAAAGTGATTCATCCTGGTTTGATTGGAACGACGAAGAAGCTGTCCTATTCCCAAACTGGGAAACTGGAATCACCTGATTAGAAAGTGGGATAACTTCTTCATCCCAACTCCTATGAGATTATTCAACTTCCTGGTGATTCTCCACCACTTTATGTATCCAAATCAAGCTTCTTACAAAGTGATTCATCCTGGTTTGATTGGAACGACGAAGAAGCTGTCCTATTCCCAAACTGGGAAACTGGAATCACCTGATTAGAAAGTGGGATAACTTCTTCATCCCAACTCCTATGAGATTTATTCAACTTCCTGGTGATTCTCCACCACTTTATGTATCCAAATCAAGCTTCTTACAAAGTGATTCATCCTGGTTTGATTGGAACGACGAAGAAGCTGTCCTATTCCCAAACTGGGAAACTGGAATCACCTGATTAGAAAGTGGGATAACTTCTTCATCCCAACTCCTATGAGATTTATTCAACTTCCTGGTGATTCTCCAACACTTTATGTATCCAAATCAAGCTTCTTACAAAGTGATTCATCCTGGTTTGATTGGAACGACGAAGAAGCTGTCCTATTCCCAAACTGGGAAACTGGAATCACCTGATTAGAAAGTGGGATAACTTCTTCATCCCAACTCCTATGAGATTTATTCAACTTCCTGGTGATTCTCCACCACTTTATGTATCCAAATCAAGCTTCTTACAAAGTGATTCATCCTGGTTTGATTGGAACGACGAAGAAGCTGTCCTATTCCCAAACTGGGAAACTGGAATCACCTGATTAGAAAGTGGGATAACTTCTTCATCCCAACTCCTATGAGATTTATTCAACTTCCTGGTGATTCTCCACCACTTTATGTATCCAAATCAAGCTTCTTACAAAGTGATTCATCCTGGTTTGATTGGAACGACGAAGAAGCTGTCCTATTCCCAAACTGGGAAACTGGAATCACCTGATTAGAAAGTGGGATAACTTCTTCATCCCAACTCCTATGAGATTTATTCAACTTCCTGGTGATTCTCCACCACTTTATGTATCCAAATCAAGCTTCTTACAAAGTGATTCATCCTGGTTTGATTGGAACGACGAAGAAGCTGTCCTATTCCCAAACTGGGAAACTGGAATCACCTGATTAGAAAGTGGGATAACTTCTTCATCCCAACTCCTATGAGATTTATTCAACTTCCTGGTGATTCTCCACCACTTTATGTATCCAAATCAAGCTTCTTACAAAGTGATTCATCCTGGTTTGATTGGAACGACGAAGAAGCTGTCCTATTCCCAAACTGGGAAACTGGAATCACCTGATTAGAAAGTGGGATAACTTCTTCATCCCAACTCCTATGAGATTTATTCAACTTCCTGGTGATTCTCCACCACTTTATGTATCCAAATCAAGCTTCTTACAAAGTGATTCATCCTGGTTTGATTGGAACGACGAAGAAGCTGTCCTATTCCCAAACTGGGAAACTGGAATCACCTGATTAGAAAGTGGGATAACTTCTTCATCCCAACTCCTATGAGATTTATTCAACTTCCTGGTGATTCTCCACCACTTTATGTATCCAAATCAAGCTTCTTACAAAGTGATTCATCCTGGTTTGATTGGAACGACGAAGAAGCTGTCCTATTCCCAAACTGGGAAACTGGAATCACCTGATTAGAAAGTGGGATAACTTCTTCATCCCAACTCCTATGAGATTTATTCAACTTCCTGGTGATTCTCCACCACTTTATGTATCCAAATCAAGCTTCTTACAAAGTGATTCATCCTGGTTTGATTGGAACGACGAAGAAGCTGTCCTATTCCCAAACTGGGAAACTGGAATCACCTGATTAGAAAGTGGGATAACTTCTTCATCCCAACTCCTATGAGATTTATTCAACTTCCTGGTGATTCTCCACCACTTTATGTATCCAAATCAAGCTTCTTACAAAGTGATTCATCCTGGTTTGATTGGAACGACGAAGAAGCTGTCCTATTCCCAAACTGGGAAACTGGAATCACCTGATTAGAAAGTGGGATAACTTCTTCATCCCAACTCCTATGAGATTTATTCAACTTCCTGGTGATTCTCCACCACTTTATGTATCCAAATCAAGCTTCTTACAAAGTGATTCATCCTGGTTTGATTGGAACGACGAAGAAGCTGTCCTATTCCCAAACTGGGAAACTGGAATCACCTGATTAGAAAGTGGGATAACTTCTTCATCCCAACTCCTATGAGATTTATTCAACTTCCTGGTGATTCTCCACCACTTTATGTATCCAAATCAAGCTTCTTACAAAGTGATTCATCCTGGTTTGATTGGAACGACGAAGAAGCTGTCCTATTCCCAAACTGGGAAACTGGAATCACCTGATTAGAAAGTGGGATAACTTCTTCATCCCAACTCCTATGAGATTTATTCAACTTCCTGGTGATTCTCCACCACTTTATGTATCCAAATCAAGCTTCTTACAAAGTGATTCATCCTGGTTTGATTGGAACGACGAAGAAGCTGTCCTATTCCCAAACTGGGAAACTGGAATCACCTGATTAGAAAGTGGGATAACTTCTTCATCCCAACTCCTATGAGATTTATTCAACTTCCTGGTGATTCTCCACCACTTTATGTATCCAAATCAAGCTTCTTACAAAGTGATTCATCCTGGTTTGATTGGAACGACGAAGAAGCTGTCCTATTCCCAAACTGGGAAACTGGAATCACCTGATTAGAAAGTGGGATAACTTCTTCATCCCAACTCCTATGAGATTTATTCAACTTCCTGGTGATTCTCCACCACTTTATGTATCCAAATCAAGCTTCTTACAAAGTGATTCATCCTGGTTTGATTGGAACGACGAAGAAGCTGTCCTATTCCCAAACTGGGAAACTGGAATCACCTGATTAGAAAGTGGGATAACTTCTTCATCCCAACTCCTATGAGATTTATTCAACTTCCTGGTGATTCTCCACCACTTTATGTATCCAAATCAAGCTTCTTACAAAGTGATTCATCCTGGTTTGATTGGAACGACGAAGAAGCTGTCCTATTCCCAAACTGGGAAACTGGAATCACCTGATTAGAAAGTGGGATAACTTCTTCATCCCAACTCCTATGAGATTTATTCAACTTCCTGGTGATTCTCCACCACTTTATGTATCCAAATCAAGCTTCTTACAAAGTGATTCATCCTGGTTTGATTGGAACGACGAAGAAGCTGTCCTATTCCCAAACTGGGAAACTGGAATCACCTGATTAGAAAGTGGGATAACTTCTTCATCCCAACTCCTATGAGATTTATTCAACTTCCTGGTGATTCTCCACCACTTTATGTATCCAAATCAAGCTTCTTACAAAGTGATTCATCCTGGTTTGATTGGAACGACGAAGAAGCTGTCCTATTCCCAAACTGGGAAACTGGAATCACCTGATTAGAAAGTGGGATAACTTCTTCATCCCAACTCCTATGAGATTTATTCAACTTCCTGGTGATTCTCCAACACTTTATGTATCCAAATCAAGCTTCTTACAAAGTGATTCATCCTGGTTTGATTGGAACGACGAAGAAGCTGTCCTATTCCCAAACTGGGAAACTGGAATCACCTGATTAGAAAGTGGGATAACTTCTTCATCCCAACTCCTATGAGATTTATTCAACTTCCTGGTGATTCTCCAACACTTTATGTATCCAAATCAAGCTTCTTACAAAGTGATTCATCCTGGTTTGATTGGAACGACGAAGAAGCTGTCCTATTCCCAAACTGGGAAACTGGAATCACCTGATTAGAAAGTGGGATAACTTCTTCATCCCAACTCCTATGAGATTTATTCAACTTCCTGGTGATTCTCCACCACTTTATGTATCCAAATCAAGCTTCTTACAAAGTGATTCATCCTGGTTTGATTGGAACGACGAAGAAGCTGTCCTATTCCCAAACTGGGAAACTGGAATCACCTGATTAGAAAGTGGGATAACTTCTTCATCCCAACTCCTATGAGATTTATTCAACTTCCTGGTGATTCTCCACCACTTTATGTATCCAAATCAAGCTTCTTACAAAGTGATTCATCCTGGTTTGATTGGAACGACGAAGAAGCTGTCCTATTCCCAAACTGGGAAACTGGAATCACCTGATTAGAAAGTGGGATAACTTCTTCATCCCAACTCCTATGAGATTTATTCAACTTCCTGGTGATTCTCCACCACTTTATGTATCCAAATCAAGCTTCTTACAAAGTGATTCATCCTGGTTTGATTGGAACGACGAAGAAGCTGTCCTATTCCCAAACTGGGAAACTGGAATCACCTGATTAGAAAGTGGGATAACTTCTTCATCCCAACTCCTATGAGATTTATTCAACTTCCTGGTGATTCTCCACCACTTTATGTATCCAAATCAAGCTTCTTACAAAGTGATTCATCCTGGTTTGATTGGAACGACGAAGAAGCTGTCCTATTCCCAAACTGGGAAACTGGAATCACCTGATTAGAAAGTGGGATAACTTCTTCATCCCAACTCCTATGAGATTTATTCAACTTCCTGGTGATTCTCCACCACTTTATGTATCCAAATCAAGCTTCTTACAAAGTGATTCATCCTGGTTTGATTGGAACGACGAAGAAGCTGTCCTATTCCCAAACTGGGAAACTGGAATCACCTGATTAGAAAGTGGGATAACTTCTTCATCCCAACTCCTATGAGATTTATTCAACTTCCTGGTGATTCTCCACCACTTTATGTATCCAAATCAAGCTTCTTACAAAGTGATTCATCCTGGTTTGATTGGAACGACGAAGAAGCTGTCCTATTCCCAAACTGGGAAACTGGAATCACCTGATTAGAAAGTGGGATAACTTCTTCATCCCAACTCCTATGAGATTTATTCAACTTCCTGGTGATTCTCCACCACTTTATGTATCCAAATCAAGCTTCTTACAAAGTGATTCATCCTGGTTTGATTGGAACGACGAAGAAGCTGTCCTATTCCCAAACTGGGAAACTGGAATCACCTGATTAGAAAGTGGGATAACTTCTTCATCCCAACTCCTATGAGATTTATTCAACTTCCTGGTGATTCTCCACACTTTATGTATCCAAATCAAGCTTCTTACAAAGTGATTCATCCTGGTTTGATTGGAACGACGAAGAAGCTGTCCTATTCCCAAACTGGGAAACTGGAATCACCTGATTAGAAAGTGGGATAACTTCTTCATCCCAACTCCTATGAGATTTATTCAACTTCCTGGTGATTCTCCACCACTTTATGTATCCAAATCAAGCTTCTTACAAAGTGATTCATCCTGGTTTGATTGGAACGACGAAGAAGCTGTCCTATTCCCAAACTGGGAAACTGGAATCACCTGATTAGAAAGTGGGATAACTTCTTCATCCCAACTCCTATGAGATTTATTCAACTTCCTGGTGATTCTCCACCACTTTATGTATCCAAATCAAGCTTCTTACAAAGTGATTCATCCTGGTTTGATTGGAACGACGAAGAAGCTGTCCTATTCCCAAACTGGGAAACTGGAATCACCTGATTAGAAAGTGGGATAACTTCTTCATCCCAACTCCTATGAGATTTATTCAACTTCCTGGTGATTCTCCACCACTTTATGTATCCAAATCAAGCTTCTTACAAAGTGATTCATCCTGGTTTGATTGGAACGACGAAGAAGCTGTCCTATTCCCAAACTGGGAAACTGGAATCACCTGATTAGAAAGTGGGATAACTTCTTCATCCCAACTCCTATGAGATTTATTCAACTTCCTGGTGATTCTCCACCACTTTATGTATCCAAATCAAGCTTCTTACAAAGTGATTCATCCTGGTTTGATTGGAACGACGAAGAAGCTGTCCTATTCCCAAACTGGGAAACTGGAATCACCTGATTAGAAAGTGGGATAACTTCTTCATCCCAACTCCTATGAGATTTATTCAACTTCCTGGTGATTCTCCACCACTTTATGTATCCAAATCAAGCTTCTTACAAAGTGATTCATCCTGGTTTGATTGGAACGACGAAGAAGCTGTCCTATTCCCAAACTGGGAAACTGGAATCACCTGATTAGAAAGTGGGATAACTTCTTCATCCCAACTCCTATGAGATTTATTCAACTTCCTGGTGATTCTCCACCACTTTATGTATCCAAATCAAGCTTCTTACAAAGTGATTCATCCTGGTTTGATTGGAACGACGAAGAAGCTGTCCTATTCCCAAACTGGGAAACTGGAATCACCTGATTAGAAAGTGGGATAACTTCTTCATCCCAACTCCTATGAGATTTATTCAACTTCCTGGTGATTCTCCACCACTTTATGTATCCAAATCAAGCTTCTTACAAAGTGATTCATCCTGGTTTGATTGGAACGACGAAGAAGCTGTCCTATTCCCAAACTGGGAAACTGGAATCACCTGATTAGAAAGTGGGATAACTTCTTCATCCCAACTCCTATGAGATTTATTCAACTTCCTGGTGATTCTCCACCACTTTATGTATCCAAATCAAGCTTCTTACAAAGTGATTCATCCTGGTTTGATTGGAACGACGAAGAAGCTGTCCTATTCCCAAACTGGGAAACTGGAATCACCTGATTAGAAAGTGGGATAACTTCTTCATCCCAACTCCTATGAGATTTATTCAACTTCCTGGTGATTCTCCACCACTTTATGTATCCAAATCAAGCTTCTTACAAAGTGATTCATCCTGGTTTGATTGGAACGACGAAGAAGCTGTCCTATTCCCAAACTGGGAAACTGGAATCACCTGATTAGAAAGTGGGATAACTTCTTCATCCCAACTCCTATGAGATTTATTCAACTTCCTGGTGATTCTCCACCACTTTATGTATCCAAATCAAGCTTCTTACAAAGTGATTCATCCTGGTTTGATTGGAACGACGAAGAAGCTGTCCTATTCCCAAACTGGGAAACTGGAATCACCTGATTAGAAAGTGGGATAACTTCTTCATCCCAACTCCTATGAGATTTATTCAACTTCCTGGTGATTCTCCACCACTTTATGTATCCAAATCAAGCTTCTTACAAAGTGATTCATCCTGGTTTGATTGGAACGACGAAGAAGCTGTCCTATTCCCAAACTGGGAAACTGGAATCACCTGATTAGAAAGTGGGATAACTTCTTCATCCCAACTCCTATGAGATTTATTCAACTTCCTGGTGATTCTCCACCACTTTATGTATCCAAATCAAGCTTCTTACAAAGTGATTCATCCTGGTTTGATTGGAACGACGAAGAAGCTGTCCTATTCCCAAACTGGGAAACTGGAATCACCTGATTAGAAAGTGGGATAACTTCTTCATCCCAACTCCTATGAGATTTATTCAACTTCCTGGTGATTCTCCACCACTTTATGTATCCAAATCAAGCTTCTTACAAAGTGATTCATCCTGGTTTGATTGGAACGACGAAGAAGCTGTCCTATTCCCAAACTGGGAAACTGGAATCACCTGATTAGAAAGTGGGATAACTTCTTCATCCCAACTCCTATGAGATTTATTCAACTTCCTGGTGATTCTCCACCACTTTATGTATCCAAATCAAGCTTCTTACAAAGTGATTCATCCTGGTTTGATTGGAACGACGAAGAAGCTGTCCTATTCCCAAACTGGGAAACTGGAATCACCTGATTAGAAAGTGGGATAACTTCTTCATCCCAACTCCTATGAGATTTATTCAACTTCCTGGTGATTCTCCACCACTTTATGTATCCAAATCAAGCTTCTTACAAAGTGATTCATCCTGGTTGATTGGAACGACGAAGAAGCTGTCCTATTCCCAAACTGGGAAACTGGAATCACCTGATTAGAAAGTGGGATAACTTCTTCATCCCAACTCCTATGAGATTTATTCAACTTCCTGGTGATTCTCCACCACTTTATGTATCCAAATCAAGCTTCTTACAAAGTGATTCATCCTGGTTTATTGGAACGACGAAGAAGCTGTCCTATTCCCAAACTGGGAAACTGGAATCACCTGATTAGAAAGTGGGATAACTTCTTCATCCCAACTCCTATGAGATTTATTCAACTTCCTGGTGATTCTCCACCACTTTATGTATCCAAATCAAGCTTCTTACAAAGTGATTCATCCTGGTTTGATTGGAACGACGAAGAAGCTGTCCTATTCCCAAACTGGGAAACTGGAATCACCTGATTAGAAAGTGGGATAACTTCTTCATCCCAACTCCTATGAGATTTATTCAACTTCCTGGTGATTCTCCACCACTTTATGTATCCAAATCAAGCTTCTTACAAAGTGATTCATCCTGGTTTGATTGGAACGACGAAGAAGCTGTCCTATTCCCAAACTGGGAAACTGGAATCACCTGATTAGAAAGTGGGATAACTTCTTCATCCCAACTCCTATGAGATTTATTCAACTTCCTGGTGATTCTCCACCACTTTATGTATCCAAATCAAGCTTCTTACAAAGTGATTCATCCTGGTTTTATTGGAACGACGAAGAAGCTGTCCTATTCCCAAACTGGGAAACTGGAATCACCTGATTAGAAAGTGGGATAACTTCTTCATCCCAACTCCTATGAGATTTATTCAACTTCCTGGTGATTCTCCACCACTTTATGTATCCAAATCAAGCTTCTTACAAAGTGATTCATCCTGGTTTGATTGGAACGACGAAGAAGCTGTCCTATTCCCAAACTGGGAAACTGGAATCACCTGATTAGAAAGTGGGATAACTTCTTCATCCCAACTCCTATGAGATTTATTCAACTTCCTGGTGATTCTCCACCACTTTATGTATCCAAATCAAGCTTCTTACAAAGTGATTCATCCTGGTTTGATTGGAACGACGAAGAAGCTGTCCTATTCCCAAACTGGGAAACTGGAATCACCTGATTAGAAAGTGGGATAACTTCTTCATCCCAACTCCTATGAGATTTATTCAACTTCCTGGTGATTCTCCACCACTTTATGTATCCAAATCAAGCTTCTTACAAAGTGATTCATCCTGGTTGATTGGAACGACGAAGAAGCTGTCCTATTCCCAAACTGGGAAACTGGAATCACCTGATTAGAAAGTGGGATAACTTCTTCATCCCAACTCCTATGAGATTTATTCAACTTCCTGGTGATTCTCCACCACTTTATGTATCCAAATCAAGCTTCTTACAAAGTGATTCATCCTGGTTGATTGGAACGACGAAGAAGCTGTCCTATTCCCAAACTGGGAAACTGGAATCACCTGATTAGAAAGTGGGATAACTTCTTCATCCCAACTCCTATGAGATTTATTCAACTTCCTGGTGATTCTCCACCACTTTATGTATCCAAATCAAGCTTCTTACAAAGTGATTCATCCTGGTTTGATTGGAACGACGAAGAAGCTGTCCTATTCCCAAACTGGGAAACTGGAATCACCTGATTAGAAAGTGGGATAACTTCTTCATCCCAACTCCTATGAGATTTATTCAACTTCCTGGTGATTCTCCACCACTTTATGTATCCAAATCAAGCTTCTTACAAAGTGATTCATCCTGGTTTGATTGGAACGACGAAGAAGCTGTCCTATTCCCAAACTGGGAAACTGGAATCACCTGATTAGAAAGTGGGATAACTTCTTCATCCCAACTCCTATGAGATTTATTCAACTTCCTGGTGATTCTCCACCACTTTATGTATCCAAATCAAGCTTCTTACAAAGTGATTCATCCTGGTTTATTGGAACGACGAAGAAGCTGTCCTATTCCCAAACTGGGAAACTGGAATCACCTGATTAGAAAGTGGGATAACTTCTTCATCCCAACTCCTATGAGATTTATTCAACTTCCTGGTGATTCTCCACCACTTTATGTATCCAAATCAAGCTTCTTACAAAGTGATTCATCCTGGTTTGATTGGAACGACGAAGAAGCTGTCCTATTCCCAAACTGGGAAACTGGAATCACCTGATTAGAAAGTGGGATAACTTCTTCATCCCAACTCCTATGAGATTTATTCAACTTCCTGGTGATTCTCCACCACTTTATGTATCCAAATCAAGCTTCTTACAAAGTGATTCATCCTGGTTTATTGGAACGACGAAGAAGCTGTCCTATTCCCAAACTGGGAAACTGGAATCACCTGATTAGAAAGTGGGATAACTTCTTCATCCCAACTCCTATGAGATTTATTCAACTTCCTGGTGATTCTCCACCACTTTATGTATCCAAATCAAGCTTCTTACAAAGTGATTCATCCTGGTTTGATTGGAACGACGAAGAAGCTGTCCTATTCCCAAACTGGGAAACTGGAATCACCTGATTAGAAAGTGGGATAACTTCTTCATCCCAACTCCTATGAGATTTATTCAACTTCCTGGTGATTCTCCACCACTTTATGTATCCAAATCAAGCTTCTTACAAAGTGATTCATCCTGGTTTGATTGGAACGACGAAGAAGCTGTCCTATTCCCAAACTGGGAAACTGGAATCACCTGATTAGAAAGTGGGATAACTTCTTCATCCCAACTCCTATGAGATTTATTCAACTTCCTGGTGATTCTCCACCACTTTATGTATCCAAATCAAGCTTCTTACAAAGTGATTCATCCTGGTTGATTGGAACGACGAAGAAGCTGTCCTATTCCCAAACTGGGAAACTGGAATCACCTGATTAGAAAGTGGGATAACTTCTTCATCCCAACTCCTATGAGATTTATTCAACTTCCTGGTGATTCTCCACCACTTTATGTATCCAAATCAAGCTTCTTACAAAGTGATTCATCCTGGTTTGATTGGAACGACGAAGAAGCTGTCCTATTCCCAAACTGGGAAACTGGAATCACCTGATTAGAAAGTGGGATAACTTCTTCATCCCAACTCCTATGAGATTTATTCAACTTCCTGGTGATTCTCCACCACTTTATGTATCCAAATCAAGCTTCTTACAAAGTGATTCATCCTGGTTTGATTGGAACGACGAAGAAGCTGTCCTATTCCCAAACTGGGAAACTGGAATCACCTGATTAGAAAGTGGGATAACTTCTTCATCCCAACTCCTATGAGATTTATTCAACTTCCTGGTGATTCTCCACCACTTTATGTATCCAAATCAAGCTTCTTACAAAGTGATTCATCCTGGTTTGATTGGAACGACGAAGAAGCTGTCCTATTCCCAAACTGGGAAACTGGAATCACCTGATTAGAAAGTGGGATAACTTCTTCATCCCAACTCCTATGAGATTTATTCAACTTCCTGGTGATTCTCCACCACTTTATGTATCCAAATCAAGCTTCTTACAAAGTGATTCATCCTGGTTTGATTGGAACGACGAAGAAGCTGTCCTATTCCCAAACTGGGAAACTGGAATCACCTGATTAGAAAGTGGGATAACTTCTTCATCCCAACTCCTATGAGATTTATTCAACTTCCTGGTGATTCTCCACCACTTTATGTATCCAAATCAAGCTTCTTACAAAGTGATTCATCCTGGTGTTATTGGAACGACGAAGAAGCTGTCCTATTCCCAAACTGGGAAACTGGAATCACCTGATTAGAAAGTGGGATAACTTCTTCATCCCAACTCCTATGAGATTTATTCAACTTCCTGGTGATTCTCCACCACTTTATGTATCCAAATCAAGCTTCTTACAAAGTGATTCATCCTGGTTGATTGGAACGACGAAGAAGCTGTCCTATTCCCAAACTGGGAAACTGGAATCACCTGATTAGAAAGTGGGATAACTTCTTCATCCCAACTCCTATGAGATTTATTCAACTTCCTGGTGATTCTCCACCACTTTATGTATCCAAATCAAGCTTCTTACAAAGTGATTCATCCTGGTTTATTGGAACGACGAAGAAGCTGTCCTATTCCCAAACTGGGAAACTGGAATCACCTGATTAGAAAGTGGGATAACTTCTTCATCCCAACTCCTATGAGATTTATTCAACTTCCTGGTGATTCTCCACCACTTTATGTATCCAAATCAAGCTTCTTACAAAGTGATTCATCCTGGTTTATTGGAACGACGAAGAAGCTGTCCTATTCCCAAACTGGGAAACTGGAATCACCTGATTAGAAAGTGGGATAACTTCTTCATCCCAACTCCTATGAGATTTATTCAACTTCCTGGTGATTCTCCACCACTTTATGTATCCAAATCAAGCTTCTTACAAAGTGATTCATCCTGGTTTATTGGAACGACGAAGAAGCTGTCCTATTCCCAAACTGGGAAACTGGAATCACCTGATTAGAAAGTGGGATAACTTCTTCATCCCAACTCCTATGAGATTTATTCAACTTCCTGGTGATTCTCCACCACTTTATGTATCCAAATCAAGCTTCTTACAAAGTGATTCATCCTGGTTGATTGGAACGACGAAGAAGCTGTCCTATTCCCAAACTGGGAAACTGGAATCACCTGATTAGAAAGTGGGATAACTTCTTCATCCCAACTCCTATGAGATTTATTCAACTTCCTGGTGATTCTCCACCACTTTATGTATCCAAATCAAGCTTCTTACAAAGTGATTCATCCTGGTTTATTGGAACGACGAAGAAGCTGTCCTATTCCCAAACTGGGAAACTGGAATCACCTGATTAGAAAGTGGGATAACTTCTTCATCCCAACTCCTATGAGATTTATTCAACTTCCTGGTGATTCTCCACCACTTTATGTATCCAAATCAAGCTTCTTACAAAGTGATTCATCCTGGTTTGATTGGAACGACGAAGAAGCTGTCCTATTCCCAAACTGGGAAACTGGAATCACCTGATTAGAAAGTGGGATAACTTCTTCATCCCAACTCCTATGAGATTTATTCAACTTCCTGGTGATTCTCCACCACTTTATGTATCCAAATCAAGCTTCTTACAAAGTGATTCATCCTGGTTTGATTGGAACGACGAAGAAGCTGTCCTATTCCCAAACTGGGAAACTGGAATCACCTGATTAGAAAGTGGGATAACTTCTTCATCCCAACTCCTATGAGATTTATTCAACTTCCTGGTGATTCTCCACCACTTTATGTATCCAAATCAAGCTTCTTACAAAGTGATTCATCCTGGTTTGATTGGAACGACGAAGAAGCTGTCCTATTCCCAAACTGGGAAACTGGAATCACCTGATTAGAAAGTGGGATAACTTCTTCATCCCAACTCCTATGAGATTTATTCAACTTCCTGGTGATTCTCCACCACTTTATGTATCCAAATCAAGCTTCTTACAAAGTGATTCATCCTGGTTTGATTGGAACGACGAAGAAGCTGTCCTATTCCCAAACTGGGAAACTGGAATCACCTGATTAGAAAGTGGGATAACTTCTTCATCCCAACTCCTATGAGATTTATTCAACTTCCTGGTGATTCTCCACCACTTTATGTATCCAAATCAAGCTTCTTACAAAGTGATTCATCCTGGTTTGATTGGAACGACGAAGAAGCTGTCCTATTCCCAAACTGGGAAACTGGAATCACCTGATTAGAAAGTGGGATAACTTCTTCATCCCAACTCCTATGAGATTTATTCAACTTCCTGGTGATTCTCCACCACTTTATGTATCCAAATCAAGCTTCTTACAAAGTGATTCATCCTGGTGTTATTGGAACGACGAAGAAGCTGTCCTATTCCCAAACTGGGAAACTGGAATCACCTGATTAGAAAGTGGGATAACTTCTTCATCCCAACTCCTATGAGATTTATTCAACTTCCTGGTGATTCTCCACCACTTTATGTATCCAAATCAAGCTTCTTACAAAGTGATTCATCCTGGTTTGATTGGAACGACGAAGAAGCTGTCCTATTCCCAAACTGGGAAACTGGAATCACCTGATTAGAAAGTGGGATAACTTCTTCATCCCAACTCCTATGAGATTTATTCAACTTCCTGGTGATTCTCCACCACTTTATGTATCCAAATCAAGCTTCTTACAAAGTGATTCATCCTGGTTTATTGGAACGACGAAGAAGCTGTCCTATTCCCAAACTGGGAAACTGGAATCACCTGATTAGAAAGTGGGATAACTTCTTCATCCCAACTCCTATGAGATTATTCAACTTCCTGGTGATTCTCCACCACTTTATGTATCCAAATCAAGCTTCTTACAAAGTGATTCATCCTGGTTTGATTGGAACGACGAAGAAGCTGTCCTATTCCCAAACTGGGAAACTGGAATCACCTGATTAGAAAGTGGGATAACTTCTTCATCCCAACTCCTATGAGATTTATTCAACTTCCTGGTGATTCTCCACCACTTTATGTATCCAAATCAAGCTTCTTACAAAGTGATTCATCCTGGTTTGATTGGAACGACGAAGAAGCTGTCCTATTCCCAAACTGGGAAACTGGAATCACCTGATTAGAAAGTGGGATAACTTCTTCATCCCAACTCCTATGAGATTTATTCAACTTCCTGGTGATTCTCCACCACTTTATGTATCCAAATCAAGCTTCTTACAAAGTGATTCATCCTGGTTTGATTGGAACGACGAAGAAGCTGTCCTATTCCCAAACTGGGAAACTGGAATCACCTGATTAGAAAGTGGGATAACTTCTTCATCCCAACTCCTATGAGATTAATTCAACTTCCTGGTGATTCTCCACCACTTTATGTATCCAAATCAAGCTTCTTACAAAGTGATTCATCCTGGTTTGATTGGAACGACGAAGAAGCTGTCCTATTCCCAAACTGGGAAACTGGAATCACCTGATTAGAAAGTGGGATAACTTCTTCATCCCAACTCCTATGAGATTTATTCAACTTCCTGGTGATTCTCCACCACTTTATGTATCCAAATCAAGCTTCTTACAAAGTGATTCATCCTGGTTTGATTGGAACGACGAAGAAGCTGTCCTATTCCCAAACTGGGAAACTGGAATCACCTGATTAGAAAGTGGGATAACTTCTTCATCCCAACTCCTATGAGATTTATTCAACTTCCTGGTGATTCTCCACCACTTTATGTATCCAAATCAAGCTTCTTACAAAGTGATTCATCCTGGTTTGATTGGAACGACGAAGAAGCTGTCCTATTCCCAAACTGGGAAACTGGAATCACCTGATTAGAAAGTGGGATAACTTCTTCATCCCAACTCCTATGAGATTTATTCAACTTCCTGGTGATTCTCCACCACTTTATGTATCCAAATCAAGCTTCTTACAAAGTGATTCATCCTGGTTTGATTGGAACGACGAAGAAGCTGTCCTATTCCCAAACTGGGAAACTGGAATCACCTGATTAGAAAGTGGGATAACTTCTTCATCCCAACTCCTATGAGATTTATTCAACTTCCTGGTGATTCTCCACCACTTTATGTATCCAAATCAAGCTTCTTACAAAGTGATTCATCCTGGTGTTATTGGAACGACGAAGAAGCTGTCCTATTCCCAAACTGGGAAACTGGAATCACCTGATTAGAAAGTGGGATAACTTCTTCATCCCAACTCCTATGAGATTTATTCAACTTCCTGGTGATTCTCCACCACTTTATGTATCCAAATCAAGCTTCTTACAAAGTGATTCATCCTGGTTTGATTGGAACGACGAAGAAGCTGTCCTATTCCCAAACTGGGAAACTGGAATCACCTGATTAGAAAGTGGGATAACTTCTTCATCCCAACTCCTATGAGATTTATTCAACTTCCTGGTGATTCTCCACCACTTTATGTATCCAAATCAAGCTTCTTACAAAGTGATTCATCCTGGTTTTATTGGAACGACGAAGAAGCTGTCCTATTCCCAAACTGGGAAACTGGAATCACCTGATTAGAAAGTGGGATAACTTCTTCATCCCAACTCCTATGAGATTTATTCAACTTCCTGGTGATTCTCCACCACTTTATGTATCCAAATCAAGCTTCTTACAAAGTGATTCATCCTGGTTTACTTGGAACGACGAAGAAGCTGTCCTATTCCCAAACTGGGAAACTGGAATCACCTGATTAGAAAGTGGGATAACTTCTTCATCCCAACTCCTATGAGATTAATTCAACTTCCTGGTGATTCTCCACCACTTTATGTATCCAAATCAAGCTTCTTACAAAGTGATTCATCCTGGTGTTATTGGAACGACGAAGAAGCTGTCCTATTCCCAAACTGGGAAACTGGAATCACCTGATTAGAAAGTGGGATAACTTCTTCATCCCAACTCCTATGAGATTAATTCAACTTCCTGGTGATTCTCCACCACTTTATGTATCCAAATCAAGCTTCTTACAAAGTGATTCATCCTGGTTTGATTGGAACGACGAAGAAGCTGTCCTATTCCCAAACTGGGAAACTGGAATCACCTGATTAGAAAGTGGGATAACTTCTTCATCCCAACTCCTATGAGATTTATTCAACTTCCTGGTGATTCTCCACCACTTTATGTATCCAAATCAAGCTTCTTACAAAGTGATTCATCCTGGTTTTATTGGAACGACGAAGAAGCTGTCCTATTCCCAAACTGGGAAACTGGAATCACCTGATTAGAAAGTGGGATAACTTCTTCATCCCAACTCCTATGAGATTTATTCAACTTCCTGGTGATTCTCCACCACTTTATGTATCCAAATCAAGCTTCTTACAAAGTGATTCATCCTGGTTTGATTGGAACGACGAAGAAGCTGTCCTATTCCCAAACTGGGAAACTGGAATCACCTGATTAGAAAGTGGGATAACTTCTTCATCCCAACTCCTATGAGATTTATTCAACTTCCTGGTGATTCTCCACCACTTTATGTATCCAAATCAAGCTTCTTACAAAGTGATTCATCCTGGTTTGATTGGAACGACGAAGAAGCTGTCCTATTCCCAAACTGGGAAACTGGAATCACCTGATTAGAAAGTGGGATAACTTCTTCATCCCAACTCCTATGAGATTTATTCAACTTCCTGGTGATTCTCCACCACTTTATGTATCCAAATCAAGCTTCTTACAAAGTGATTCATCCTGGTTGATTGGAACGACGAAGAAGCTGTCCTATTCCCAAACTGGGAAACTGGAATCACCTGATTAGAAAGTGGGATAACTTCTTCATCCCAACTCCTATGAGATTTATTCAACTTCCTGGTGATTCTCCACCACTTTATGTATCCAAATCAAGCTTCTTACAAAGTGATTCATCCTGGTGTTATTGGAACGACGAAGAAGCTGTCCTATTCCCAAACTGGGAAACTGGAATCACCTGATTAGAAAGTGGGATAACTTCTTCATCCCAACTCCTATGAGATTATTCAACTTCCTGGTGATTCTCCACCACTTTATGTATCCAAATCAAGCTTCTTACAAAGTGATTCATCCTGGTGTTATTGGAACGACGAAGAAGCTGTCCTATTCCCAAACTGGGAAACTGGAATCACCTGATTAGAAAGTGGGATAACTTCTTCATCCCAACTCCTATGAGATTTATTCAACTTCCTGGTGATTCTCCACCACTTTATGTATCCAAATCAAGCTTCTTACAAAGTGATTCATCCTGGTTTGATTGGAACGACGAAGAAGCTGTCCTATTCCCAAACTGGGAAACTGGAATCACCTGATTAGAAAGTGGGATAACTTCTTCATCCCAACTCCTATGAGATTAATTCAACTTCCTGGTGATTCTCCACCACTTTATGTATCCAAATCAAGCTTCTTACAAAGTGATTCATCCTGGTTTGATTGGAACGACGAAGAAGCTGTCCTATTCCCAAACTGGGAAACTGGAATCACCTGATTAGAAAGTGGGATAACTTCTTCATCCCAACTCCTATGAGATTAATTCAACTTCCTGGTGATTCTCCACCACTTTATGTATCCAAATCAAGCTTCTTACAAAGTGATTCATCCTGGTGTTATTGGAACGACGAAGAAGCTGTCCTATTCCCAAACTGGGAAACTGGAATCACCTGATTAGAAAGTGGGATAACTTCTTCATCCCAACTCCTATGAGATTTATTCAACTTCCTGGTGATTCTCCACCACTTTATGTATCCAAATCAAGCTTCTTACAAAGTGATTCATCCTGGTGTTATTGGAACGACGAAGAAGCTGTCCTATTCCCAAACTGGGAAACTGGAATCACCTGATTAGAAAGTGGGATAACTTCTTCATCCCAACTCCTATGAGATTAATTCAACTTCCTGGTGATTCTCCACCACTTTATGTATCCAAATCAAGCTTCTTACAAAGTGATTCATCCTGGTGTTATTGGAACGACGAAGAAGCTGTCCTATTCCCAAACTGGGAAACTGGAATCACCTGATTAGAAAGTGGGATAACTTCTTCATCCCAACTCCTATGAGATTTATTCAACTTCCTGGTGATTCTCCACCACTTTATGTATCCAAATCAAGCTTCTTACAAAGTGATTCATCCTGGTGTTATTGGAACGACGAAGAAGCTGTCCTATTCCCAAACTGGGAAACTGGAATCACCTGATTAGAAAGTGGGATAACTTCTTCATCCCAACTCCTATGAGATTAATTCAACTTCCTGGTGATTCTCCACCACTTTATGTATCCAAATCAAGCTTCTTACAAAGTGATTCATCCTGGTGTTATTGGAACGACGAAGAAGCTGTCCTATTCCCAAACTGGGAAACTGGAATCACCTGATTAGAAAGTGGGATAACTTCTTCATCCCAACTCCTATGAGATTTATTCAACTTCCTGGTGATTCTCCACCACTTTATGTATCCAAATCAAGCTTCTTACAAAGTGATTCATCCTGGTTTGATTGGAACGACGAAGAAGCTGTCCTATTCCCAAACTGGGAAACTGGAATCACCTGATTAGAAAGTGGGATAACTTCTTCATCCCAACTCCTATGAGATTTATTCAACTTCCTGGTGATTCTCCACCACTTTATGTATCCAAATCAAGCTTCTTACAAAGTGATTCATCCTGGTTTATTGGAACGACGAAGAAGCTGTCCTATTCCCAAACTGGGAAACTGGAATCACCTGATTAGAAAGTGGGATAACTTCTTCATCCCAACTCCTATGAGATTTATTCAACTTCCTGGTGATTCTCCACCACTTTATGTATCCAAATCAAGCTTCTTACAAAGTGATTCATCCTGGTGTTATTGGAACGACGAAGAAGCTGTCCTATTCCCAAACTGGGAAACTGGAATCACCTGATTAGAAAGTGGGATAACTTCTTCATCCCAACTCCTATGAGATTTATTCAACTTCCTGGTGATTCTCCACCACTTTATGTATCCAAATCAAGCTTCTTACAAAGTGATTCATCCTGGTGTTATTGGAACGACGAAGAAGCTGTCCTATTCCCAAACTGGGAAACTGGAATCACCTGATTAGAAAGTGGGATAACTTCTTCATCCCAACTCCTATGAGATTTATTCAACTTCCTGGTGATTCTCCACCACTTTATGTATCCAAATCAAGCTTCTTACAAAGTGATTCATCCTGGTTTGATTGGAACGACGAAGAAGCTGTCCTATTCCCAAACTGGGAAACTGGAATCACCTGATTAGAAAGTGGGATAACTTCTTCATCCCAACTCCTATGAGATTTATTCAACTTCCTGGTGATTCTCCAACACTTTATGTATCCAAATCAAGCTTCTTACAAAGTGATTCATCCTGGTTTGATTGGAACGACGAAGAAGCTGTCCTATTCCCAAACTGGGAAACTGGAATCACCTGATTAGAAAGTGGGATAACTTCTTCATCCCAACTCCTATGAGATTAATTCAACTTCCTGGTGATTCTCCACCACTTTATGTATCCAAATCAAGCTTCTTACAAAGTGATTCATCCTGGTTTGATTGGAACGACGAAGAAGCTGTCCTATTCCCAAACTGGGAAACTGGAATCACCTGATTAGAAAGTGGGATAACTTCTTCATCCCAACTCCTATGAGATTAATTCAACTTCCTGGTGATTCTCCACCACTTTATGTATCCAAATCAAGCTTCTTACAAAGTGATTCATCCTGGTGTTATTGGAACGACGAAGAAGCTGTCCTATTCCCAAACTGGGAAACTGGAATCACCTGATTAGAAAGTGGGATAACTTCTTCATCCCAACTCCTATGAGATTTATTCAACTTCCTGGTGATTCTCCACCACTTTATGTATCCAAATCAAGCTTCTTACAAAGTGATTCATCCTGGTGTTATTGGAACGACGAAGAAGCTGTCCTATTCCCAAACTGGGAAACTGGAATCACCTGATTAGAAAGTGGGATAACTTCTTCATCCCAACTCCTATGAGATTATTCAACTTCCTGGTGATTCTCCACCACTTTATGTATCCAAATCAAGCTTCTTACAAAGTGATTCATCCTGGTTTGATTGGAACGACGAAGAAGCTGTCCTATTCCCAAACTGGGAAACTGGAATCACCTGATTAGAAAGTGGGATAACTTCTTCATCCCAACTCCTATGAGATTAATTCAACTTCCTGGTGATTCTCCACCACTTTATGTATCCAAATCAAGCTTCTTACAAAGTGATTCATCCTGGTTTGATTGGAACGACGAAGAAGCTGTCCTATTCCCAAACTGGGAAACTGGAATCACCTGATTAGAAAGTGGGATAACTTCTTCATCCCAACTCCTATGAGATTAATTCAACTTCCTGGTGATTCTCCACCACTTTATGTATCCAAATCAAGCTTCTTACAAAGTGATTCATCCTGGTGTTATTGGAACGACGAAGAAGCTGTCCTATTCCCAAACTGGGAAACTGGAATCACCTGATTAGAAAGTGGGATAACTTCTTCATCCCAACTCCTATGAGATTTATTCAACTTCCTGGTGATTCTCCACCACTTTATGTATCCAAATCAAGCTTCTTACAAAGTGATTCATCCTGGTGTTATTGGAACGACGAAGAAGCTGTCCTATTCCCAAACTGGGAAACTGGAATCACCTGATTAGAAAGTGGGATAACTTCTTCATCCCAACTCCTATGAGATTTATTCAACTTCCTGGTGATTCTCCACCACTTTATGTATCCAAATCAAGCTTCTTACAAAGTGATTCATCCTGGTGTTATTGGAACGACGAAGAAGCTGTCCTATTCCCAAACTGGGAAACTGGAATCACCTGATTAGAAAGTGGGATAACTTCTTCATCCCAACTCCTATGAGATTTATTCAACTTCCTGGTGATTCTCCACCACTTTATGTATCCAAATCAAGCTTCTTACAAAGTGATTCATCCTGGTGTTATTGGAACGACGAAGAAGCTGTCCTATTCCCAAACTGGGAAACTGGAATCACCTGATTAGAAAGTGGGATAACTTCTTCATCCCAACTCCTATGAGATTTATTCAACTTCCTGGTGATTCTCCAACACTTTATGTATCCAAATCAAGCTTCTTACAAAGTGATTCATCCTGGTTTGATTGGAACGACGAAGAAGCTGTCCTATTCCCAAACTGGGAAACTGGAATCACCTGATTAGAAAGTGGGATAACTTCTTCATCCCAACTCCTATGAGATTTATTCAACTTCCTGGTGATTCTCCAACACTTTATGTATCCAAATCAAGCTTCTTACAAAGTGATTCATCCTGGTTTGATTGGAACGACGAAGAAGCTGTCCTATTCCCAAACTGGGAAACTGGAATCACCTGATTAGAAAGTGGGATAACTTCTTCATCCCAACTCCTATGAGATTAATTCAACTTCCTGGTGATTCTCCACCACTTTATGTATCCAAATCAAGCTTCTTACAAAGTGATTCATCCTGGTTTGATTGGAACGACGAAGAAGCTGTCCTATTCCCAAACTGGGAAACTGGAATCACCTGATTAGAAAGTGGGATAACTTCTTCATCCCAACTCCTATGAGATTTATTCAACTTCCTGGTGATTCTCCAACACTTTATGTATCCAAATCAAGCTTCTTACAAAGTGATTCATCCTGGTTTGATTGGAACGACGAAGAAGCTGTCCTATTCCCAAACTGGGAAACTGGAATCACCTGATTAGAAAGTGGGATAACTTCTTCATCCCAACTCCTATGAGATTAATTCAACTTCCTGGTGATTCTCCACCACTTTATGTATCCAAATCAAGCTTCTTACAAAGTGATTCATCCTGGTTTGATTGGAACGACGAAGAAGCTGTCCTATTCCCAAACTGGGAAACTGGAATCACCTGATTAGAAAGTGGGATAACTTCTTCATCCCAACTCCTATGAGATTTATTCAACTTCCTGGTGATTCTCAACCACTTTATGTATCCAAATCAAGCTTCTTACAAAGTGATTCATCCTGGTGTTATTGGAACGACGAAGAAGCTGTCCTATTCCCAAACTGGGAAACTGGAATCACCTGATTAGAAAGTGGGATAACTTCTTCATCCCAACTCCTATGAGATTAATTCAACTTCCTGGTGATTCTCCACCACTTTATGTATCCAAATCAAGCTTCTTACAGAGTGATTCATCCTGGTGTTATTGGAACGACGAAGAAGCTGTCCTATTCCCAAACTGGGAAACTGGAATCACCTGATTAGAAAGTGGGATAACTTCTTCATCCCAACTCCTATGAGATTTATTCAACTTCCTGGTGATTCTCCAACACTTTATGTATCCAAATCAAGCTTCTTACAAAGTGATTCATCCTGGTTTGATTGGAACGACGAAGAAGCTGTCCTATTCCCAAACTGGGAAACTGAATCACCTGATTAGAAAGTGGGATAACTTCTTCATCCCAACTCCTATGAGATTAATTCAACTTCCTGGTGATTCTCCACCACTTTATGTATCCAAATCAAGCTTCTTACAAAGTGATTCATCCTGGTTTGATTGGAACGACGAAGAAGCTGTCCTATTCCCAAACTGGGAAACTGGAATCACCTGATTAGAAAGTGGGATAATTTCTTCATCCCAACTCCTATGAGATTAATTCAACTTCCTGGTGATTCTCCACCACTTTATGTATCCAAATCAAGCTTCTTACAAAGTGATTCATCCTGGTGTTATTGGAACGACGAAGAAGCTGTCCTATTCCCAAACTGGGAAACTGGAATCACCTGATTAGAAAGTGGGATAACTTCTTCATCCCAACTCCTATGAGATTTATTCAACTCCTGGTGTTTCTCCACCACTTTATGTATCCAAATCAAGCTTCTTACAAAGTGATTCATCCTGGTGTTATTGGAACGACGAAGAAGCTGTTCTATTCCCAAACTGGGAAACTGGAATCACCTGATTAGAAAGTGGGATAACTTCTTCATCCCAACTCCTATGAGATTAATTCAACTTCCTGGTGATTCTCCACCACTTTATGTATCCAAATCAAGCTTCTTACCGAGTGATTCATCCTGGTGTTATTGGAACGACGAAGAAGCTGTCCTATTCCCAAACTGGGAAACTGGAATCACCTGATTAGAAAGTGGGATAACTTCTTCATCCCAACTCCTATGAGATTAATTCAACTTCCTGGTGATTCTCCACCACTTTATGTATCCAAATCAAGCTTCTTACTGATGAGATCCTAGGATGATGCTCTGGAACAGATGGGATAATCCTTGCAGAAACGAATCAAAAGACTCAAGCTTCTCAAGGTATGTGGATCGAATGGTGACACAAGAGGCTGCGGAAAGGCTTCTTGATACTCCTAGGCTTAGATCGGATATGACACACCTCTCTAAAGCCCTTGGGCGTTGGATATTACACACCAACAGACTGGATATTACACACCAGACACACTTCAACTCGCCAAAGACAAGAGAGAAGAGAGAAAAAGGGTTTTTGATAAAAGATTGCTTGTTAGCTGCTAGGGCTTTCAGATGTGGTTTATATAGTGAGGCTTGTACACACACAAGCTCACGAAAACCTAAAGAGAACAGACTCCCTTTGGTTTAAAATAAAAATGAAAGACATAAAGTTTTAAAAGACATAAGTTTTATAAGGCATTATAAGTTTTATAAGGCATTATAAGCTAAACCGGGATCATCAAATGAGAGATGTGAAAGCAACATATGGCCTCATTAAAAACCTATCTTTGGAAAACCCAGTGGGACAAAACCAAAGACAGGGAAAAAGAGCACACATATGCTACTTGCTCATTTGATGATCATGTAGAAAAAGAAATGGCTTGGATAGTGGTGAGTGTGTCTTGATTGATCCAGCTCCCTTCAAGACCTTCTTCTTGCTTCCAAATGTTCTTCAAGGTTGCATCCTCAGCTACAAGCTCTTCAGGTTCAGGTTCATGCTTCCAGTCCTTGGTGCTTTCCATGATCACATCACTTACCGAGTGATTCATCCTGGTGTTATTGGAACGACGAAGAAGCTGTCCTATTCCCAAACTGGGAAACTGGAATCACCTGATTAGAAAGTGGGATAACTTCTTCATCCCAACTCCTATGAGATTAATTCAACTTCCTGGTGATTCTCCACCACTTTATGTATCCAAATCAAGCTTTTTACAAAGTGATTCATCCTGGTTTGA
This sequence comes from Brassica napus, assembly GCF_020379485.1. Lineage (NCBI taxonomy): Eukaryota > Viridiplantae > Streptophyta > Magnoliopsida > Brassicales > Brassicaceae > Brassica > Brassica napus. Next base: position 49,016 of record NW_026015256.1, on the reverse strand, counting down.
TTGGAACGCCGAAGAAGCTGTCCTATTCCCAAACTGGGAAACTGGAATCACCTGATTAGAAAGTGGGATAACTTCTTCATCCCAACTCCTATGAGATTTATTCAACTTCCTGGTGATTCTCCACCAATTTATGTATCCAAATCAAGCTTCTTACAAAGTGATTCATCCTGGTGTTATTGGAACGACGAAGAAGCTGTCCTATTCCCAAACTGGGAAACTGGAATCACCTGATTAGAAAGTGGGATAACTTCTTCATCCCAACTCCTATGAGATTAATTCAACTTCCTGGTGATTCTCCACCACTTTATGTATCCAAATCAAGCTTCTTACCGAGTGATTCATCCTGGTGTTATTGGAACGACGAAGAAGCTGTCCTATTCCCAAACTGGGAAACTGGAATCACCTGATTAGAAAGTGGGATAACTTCTTCATCCCAACTCCTATGAGATTAATTCAACTTCCTGGTGATTCTCCACCACTTTATGTATCCAAATCAAGCTTCTTACCGAGTGATTCATCCTGGTGTTATTGGAACGACGAAGAAGCTGTCCTATTCCCAAACTGGGAAACTGGAATCACCTGATTAGAAAGTAGGATAACTTCTTCATCCCAACTCCTATGAGATTAATTCAACTTCCTGGTGATTCTCCACCACTTTATGTATCCAAATCAAGCTTTTTACAAAGTGATTCATCCTGGTTTGATTGGAACGCCGAAGAAGCTGTCCTATTCCCAAACTGGGAAACTGGAATCACCTGATTAGAAAGTGGGATAACTTCTTCATCCCAACTCCTATGAGATTTATTCAACTTCCTGGTGATTCTCCACCAATTTATGTATCCAAATCAAGCTTCTTACAAAGTGATTCATCCTGGTGTTATTGGAACGACGAAGAAGCTGTCCTATTCCCAAACTGGGAAACTGGAATCACCTGATTAGAAAGTGGGATAACTTCTTCATCCCAACTCCTATGAGATTTATTCAACTTCCTGGTGTTTCACCACCACTTTATGTATCCAAATCAAGCTTTTTACAAAGTGCTTCATCCTGGTGTTATTGGAACGACGAAGAAGATGTCCTATTCCCAAACTGGGAAACTGGAATCACCTGATTAGAAAGTGGGATAACTTCTTCATCCCAACTCCTATGAGATTAATTCAACTTCCTGGTGATTCTCCACCACTTTATGTATCCAAATCAAGCTTCTTACAAAGTGATTCATCCTGGTGTTATTGGAACGACAAAGAAGCTGTCCTATTCCCAAACTGGGAAACTGGAATCACCTGATTAGAAAGTGGGATAACTTCTTCATCCCAACTCCTATGAGATTAATTCAACTTCCTGGTGATTCTCCACCACTTTATGTATCCAAATCAAGCTTCTTACAGAGTGATTCATCCTGGTGTTATTTGAACGACGAAGAAGCTGTCCTATTCCCAAACTGGGAAACTGGAATCACCTGATTAGAAAGTGGGATGACTTCTTCATCCCAACTCCTATGAGATTTATTCAACTTCCTGGTGATTCTCCAACACTTTATGTATCTAATACGTCCCTAGATTGCTTCTCTGGATAGTCTGGGATAGATCCTTGCTAGAACGAATCAAAGACTCAAGTTCTACAAGGTTGTGAATCGATTGGTGACACAAGAGGCTGCGGAAAGGCTTCCTGATACTCCTAAGTGACTAGATCGGATATGACACACCGAGATAGACACTCTTGGGCTGTTGGATATTACACACCAACAAGAACACTCAACAACTCGCAAACAAGCAGTAGAGAGAACAAAGGAAAAGGTTTATGATAAAAGATAATTGTTATTGATAAGGGTTTCAAAGTACACTTATATAAGAGAAGTTGGAACAGACTCCAAGCTTCTCGAAAACTATCAAGAGAGTAAAGGCACACGGTTCTCTTGAAAATAGAACTAATGACAAGTTTGAAAACAAAAACATGAAATGTATAACATAAGGTTGATCCGGGATAAGGTCGGATCGAGATCATCAACTAAGAGTTTTGAGAAGCAAATCTATGGCCTCGTTAAAAACCTATCTTTGGAAAACCCATTGGGACAAAACCAAAGATAGGGAAAAAGAGCACGCATAGATTGCTTGCTTAGTTGATGATCAGCTTGATGGTGAAGTAGCTTGAATGGTGATAAGTGTGTCTTGGTTGATCAAGCTTCTACCAAGACATTCCTCTTGCTTCCATGACATCTTAACCAATCCCCCAATAACTTGCGTGAGCTTTCTTGATCTTGATCGAGTCATAGGTCCTTTCGGCAAGGCTAGGACATCTTCATCAGCCGGCTTATCTAGATCCTCATCATCTTCATTAGGTAGTTGGTCCATGATCACATCATCCCCTCCCTCTTGAAAAGGATTTGTCCTCAAATCTGGCTCATCTGCAACAAAAGGGATCAAGTCAGTAACATTGAAGCTATCACTTATATCGTACTTACCTTGCAGATCAAGTTTGTAGGCATTGTCATTGATCCTCTTGGTGACTTCAAAAGGGCCATCAATCCGCGGCATTAGCTTAGACTTCCTCTCCTTTGGAAACCTCTCTTGAGAGTTTTATAGGATTTATGTGAGAGTTTAAGGAAGATTTGTGAAGAGATTAGAGAAGAACTAGGTTGAACCGTGAGAGAGAGAGAGAGATTGACAAAGAGAATAATAGAGAACTCTTTTCCCTTGAATGATTTGTTTATGGGAACAACCCATTTATAGAATTCATACAGCAAGATGTCGACATTAAGGAAACAATAAACAAAGAAGTTAAGACAGAGGAGAGATGGGCAAAGTGGTCCTGGATAGTGACAGGTCCTAACGGGTGGGAAGACTTTGAATCCTTAACCAGACCCGTGACCTGCACTCTCAACGGTTCCCCACTTCCCTTCTACATCAGTCACTCTTATGTCTTGCACTCCAAGTTAGGGTTGTCTTGTACGGACAGACTTGTCTAGCAAGGTAAGTTGAGTGATTGCTTGATCCGGATGTAATTGTTCCCCTCTTGCTTCTTACTTCATTCTCCTCTCTTTATTGCTTCATGTCAACACTCCCCCTCAAGCTTGACAGTGGTGATTGTCAAGCTTGGAAACCATGAAGCATTCCCTCATTAAAACCTTTACTTGGAAAAACCACTTGGGATAAAAACCAAGCAAAGGAAAAAGAGTAGAATACTCCATGGTGAGGGGATTATTGACATGGGAGGTTTATGAGTCCAAGTCTTGGAAGAATGGACTCACAAACTTTGCTACTGGCCGCCTTGGTGAAGATGTCAGCCAGCTGATCCTCACTTCTTGTATAACATGGGAGAATCACTTGCTGCTCTACTGCTTGTCTTACCTTGTGGCAGTCCACTTCTATGTGTTTTGTCCTCTCATGGAAGACTGAGTTGGATGCAATGTGTATTGCGGCTTGGTTGTCACAATGCATGGTCATGGGAGTTTTGATCTCAATTCCCAAGTCGCCTAGAAGCCCTTTTATCCAGATAAGCTCACTGGTTAGCTTCCTCATTGATCTGTACTCTGCTTCTGCACTAGAGCAAGACACTACCTTCTGTTTCTTGCTCTTCCAAGTGACCAGATTTCCTCCAATGAATGTACAATAGCCGGTGGTTGATCTTCTGTCTATTCTGTCCCCAGCCCAATCTGCATCACAGTATCCTATCACCTCAGTGTTCTTGTTGCAAGCCATCCATACACCCTGACCTGGTGCCTCTCTCAAGTATCTTAGTATCCTCTCCACCATGTTCCAGTGATGAACCTTGGGAGTTTGCATATGTTGGCTTACTTGATTAACTGCAAAGCACACATCTGGCCGAGTGATGGTTAGATAGATCAGCTTCCCAACCATCCGTCTATATTGTTTGACATCTTCAAATGGAGTATCTTCATACTCCCCCTCTCGCAATACCTTGTAACCTTCTTCAAGTGGTGTCTTGGCTTGTCTTCCTCCAAGATCTCCTGCCTCCTTTAAGATGTCCAGGGTATACTTTCTTTGGGACATGAACAATCCTTCCTTTGATCTGCACATCTCAATGCCGAGGAAGTACTTCAGTTCTCCTAGGTCTTTGATATCAAATGCGGCTTTAAGAAAGGTCTTGGTTGAACTGATCCCCTCCTTGTCACAACCAGTGATGATGATATCATCCACATAGACTAGAATCACAACAATCCCTTGCTTGCTGGTGAGAGTGAAGAGTGTGTGATCCGCTTGAGACTTCACAAAGCCTCTCCCATTCAGTGTAGTGCTCAGCTTGTGATACCAAGCTCTTGGTGATTGTTTCAAACCATATATGGCTTTTCTGAGTCTGAGTACATTCCCTGGTTTCACCATCTCTTCCATTCCCGGCGGTGGTCTCATATATACCTCATCTTCTAGTTCACCTTGCAAGAAGGCATTCTTCACATCCATTTGCCAAAGATCCCACTCTTGATTTACTGCCAATGAAAGGATAATCCGGATTGTGTGAAGCTTGGCCACTGGTGCAAAGGTGTCTAGATAGTCTTCTCCATAAACTTGTGTGTATCCTCTTGCTACCAATCTGGTCTTTTTTCTTTCTGGCTTTCCATTTGCAAGATACTTGATAGTGTGTATGAGTCTGCTGGTCACGGCTTTCTTTCCTTTTGGAAGCTCTGTCTCATACCAGGTGTTGTTCCTCTCCATGGCTCCCATTTCATCATTCACTGATTCCCTCCATTCATCATCTTCCATAGCTTCTGCATATGTTCTTGGTATCCATTCCTGATCCAATGAGCCCACAAAGGCTTGATGTTCTTCTGGATAGTGAGCTAGGGAGCACACGCCACTGGGTGGGTGAGCTACTGCCTCTGCATTGAAGTAGACTCTGGTGTTGTTCCAGTTTGAAGCCGGCTTCTTGATCCTAGTACTTCTCCTAAGTACTGGCTGATCATTTTCATTCTGAGTGCCTTCTCCACCTTCCAAGTTCTGATTCTGATCCTCCACTTCCTCCTCTTGGTCATGGTGCTCTTCTTGATCATGAACTTCCTCAGATACAGGTGGTTCACCCTGATTTCCCCCCTCAGGATCAAGGGGAGCAGCTTCTTGGATCTCAACTTCATCTGTAGTTGTCTCGGTTTGCTCTTCAGACCGGCTTGATCCTCCCACATTATCTGATCCTGCTTGTCCCGGCTCTTCCATAGGTAAGCTGACCCCAAGTCTCCTCATGACTTGTCTGAGATTGGCTGCTCTATCTGATGCGGATTGAGACAAGTTCTCCAGCTCATTCCAATCCTTGTTGTTGTAGTACCCTCTGGTTTCTACAAACTTCACATCTCTAGATACCAAGACTCTCCTAGTCTCTGGTTCATAGCACTTATAGCCCTTCTGGTTTGGTGAATACCCAATGAACATAGCTCTTGTGCTCTTAGCCTCCAGTTTGTTCCTCAGTTCTCCTGGTTTCAAAACAAAACAAAGGCACCCAAACACACGCATATGATCAATAGATGGTTTAGCTTTGTTCAATACCTCAAATGGAGAGCAGTCTTGTAGAACTCTGGTAGGAATGCGGTTGATCAGGTAGCATGCAGTTAGGACCGCATCACCCCAAAAGCTCTTTGGGACACTAGTATGGAACATCATGCTCCTAGTGACCTCCATGAGATGCCTGTTCTTCCTCTCGGCCACACCATTTTGTTGGGGAGTGTATGGACAGCTGGTTTGATGAATCACACCTTGTTTGGCTAGATGAGCTTTGAATGCATTGCTGGTGTACTCTCCTCCATTATCTGATCTCAAAATCTTAACTTTGGCATTATAATGGTTAGAGACATATGTTTCAAAGTTTATAAATGCATCTAAGACCCTATCCTTTGATTGTAAGAGAGTGATCCATGTGTACTTGGATTTCTCATCAATAAAGGTCACAAAATACTTGTGATGTTCTCTAGAAAGACATGGAGCTGTCCATACATCCGAGTGGATTAAATCAAAGCAGTGTTCATAGATTGTACTAGACTTGGGAAATACAGTTTTGCAATGTTTTCCTAAGATACAAGCTTCACAATCTTGCTGGAATGAAATACTAGGCAACATGATGTTCAAGGCACGAGAATGAGGATGTCCTAATCTAGCATGCCACATTACATCTTTAGGGAAATTAAAACTTGAATTGAAAGCAACAGATAGATCGGATGCAAGCTTAGTGTCTTCTAGCAAGTACAGGTTTCCCTTGCTCACACCTTTGCCAAGCAACCTACATGAGTCAATATCCTGAAAGTAGACATCATCAGGCGTAAATATAACATTGCAATTCAAGTCATTGGTCACCCTTTTCACAGATAATAGATTAGAAGTGAAACTAGGCATGTAGAAAGCTTTGGATTCTTTCTCAAATAATTTAAGTTCCCCTATGCCTTTAATTGGAACCTTGTTACCATCAGCTATCATAACATTTCCTACTGCAGGAGTGATATTTTTAATCAAATTTAAATCACTAATCATGTGATGAGAGGCTCCTGAGTCTATGACTAAGGGTTTAACTCTATCAGATTCATGAGCAACTTGAAACGCCGTGAATAAACTCCTAGGCAATTGATATGATGCACTAAGGGAGGAACCAAGAGTTTTACCAGACTCCTTGAGAGCTTTGATGAGTGCCTCAATGTCAGATTTCTTGATGGACTCATCCTGGTTTCCCTTGCCCTCATGAGTGCGGTAGGCCGTGGAAGCTTCTCCTACATCACCTGAGTAGTTTGCCCGACCATCAGTCTTGAACTTAGCCGGTTTGAGGTGTGGGTGAAGTATCCAGCACTTGTCCTTGCCGTGACCCTTCCTCTTGCAATGATCACACACCCACACTTTCTTTTCCTCCGGCTTGTAGTACCCTTTGTTGGCTACTCCGGCAGGTTTGCTCTCGGCTCCTTCAGCTTGATTGGCCATCACTAGCTCTCCCTTTCTCTTAAAGAGACCCACTGAGCCGTGCTCCTTCTGAATCTCAGCACACACTTCATCTAGAGATGGAAGCTCCTTGTTCCTCAGTATGTGCCTAATAAGGTCATCATACCCTGGGTTGAGAGTGAGCAGCAAGGCAAAGACCTTATCTTGCTCCCTTCTTTCATGTAGAACATCCGGATCAACTGTTGCGGGTCTGAGCATCTCTAGCTCAGCCCATAGAGACCGGAACTTCCCAAAATGAGCATCAAAGTCTGTGTCCTCTTGACTTAGAGAATTGATTGCTCCTTTTACTTCATACACCTTGCTGATGTTGGATTTGTTGGCATACACCTTCTTGAGAGTATCCCACAGCTCCTTGGAAGTTTCACAGAATGCATAAGCCTCTTGGAGAGAAGGGGCGAGGCTATTCTGGATGATAGACAACACCATGAGGTCCTCCTGACCTTTCTTCTTATCCCCAGCATCCGCAACCACCACTTCTTTGCCATCCTCTCCTAGGACAGTCTTCTTGGTGGGGCGGCCTTCTTCAACAATCTCCCAAAGACCTCTGCCTCCGAGAGCTGTTTTGGCAAGTCTTGCCCATGTCAGGTAGTTAGGACCCTTGAGAGTAACTGGTATCATTACCATCTTTGGGTTCTCGGAGGTATCCATCAAGAGAGAAAGAGAAACGAAAGTTTTGGATGAACTTTGCTACTTTTGGCAAATTCTGGAAATGAGATTGAAGAACACCTCAAGAACAGGATGAACTTTGCCAAAAATAGAAATAAAACACAGAGAGTTCGCGGAAGAAAAAGAGATTTAGGTCTCAAGAGCACAGCTGCTCTGATACCATGAGAGTTTTATAGGATTTATGTGAGAGTTTAAGGAAGATTTGTGAAGAGATTAGAGAAGAACTAGGTTGAACCGTGAGAGAGAGAGAGAGATTGACAAAGAGAATAATAGAGAACTCTTTTCCCTTGAATGATTTGTTTATGGGAACAACCCATTTATAGAATTCATACAGCAAGATGTCGACATTAAGGAAACAATAAACAAAGAAGTTAAGACAGAGGAGAGATGGGCAAAGTGGTCCTGGATAGTGACAGGTCCTAACGGGTGGGAAGACTTTGAATCCTTAACCAGACCCGTGACCTGCACTCTCAACGGTTCCCCACTTCCCTTAGGCGATTCCAAACATTCTTCTTGCCTTCTTCTCTTCTACATCAGTCACTCTTATGTCTTGCACTCCAAGTTAGGGTTGTCTTGTACGGACAGACTTGTCTAGCAAGGTAAGTTGAGTGATTGCTTGATCCGGATGTAATTGTTCCCCTCTTGCTTCTTACTTCATTCTCCTCTCTTTATTGCTTCATGTCAACATCTCTTTCCTCAAGTGAACCCATACTTGATTTCCAACATCAAAGATCATCTTACGCCTTCCCTTGTTAGCTTGTTTGGCGTATTGCTTAGTTTTCTCTTCAAGATTGCGCTTAGCTTGCTCATGAATCTGCTGAACCATCTCAGCTTTCTTTTTCCCATCCATACTAACCCTTTCACACTCAGGTAAAGGTATTAGATCCAAAGGTGAGATGGGATTGAACCCATAAACAATTTCAAAAGGAGAAAACTTAGAAGCAGAATGCATAGCATGATTGTATGCAAATTCACAATGAGGCAAGAAATCTTCCCATGTTTTCAAGTTCTTTTTGATAAATGCACGCAGGAGAGTACCTAAGGTTCTATTAACTACTTCAGTCTGCCCATCAGTTTGTGGATGACAAGTAGTAGAAAACAATAGCTTAGTTCCTAGTTTAGACCACAATGTTTTCCAAAAGTAGCTAAGGAATTTAGTATCTCTATCTGAAACTATAGTCCTAGGCATTCCATGCAAACGTACCACTTCTTTAAAGAACAAATTAGCTACATGTAATGCATCATCAGTCTTATTGCAAGCTATGAAATGTGCCATTTTAGAGAATCTATCAACAACCACAAAGATAGAATCCTTCCCGGTCCTAGTTCTAGGCAAACCCATAACAAAATCCATAGATATATCATTCCAAGGATGAGTAGGAATAGGCAAAGGAGTATACAAACCGTGAGGTTGAACCTTAGACTTTGCAAGCTTGCAAGTTGTGCACCTTCCACAGATTCTCTCCACATCTCTTTTCATATGCGGCCAATAGAAGTGATCCTGCAGAACTTTAAGGGTTTTTGCTATACCAAAATGACCCATCAAGCTTCCTCCATGGGATTCCCTGACAAATAGATCTCTCAAAGAGCAATTAGGCACACATAAACGATTGTCATAGAATAAGAATCCATCATGCCTAAAATAATGTCCTGAAGCATACTTAGCACATGATTTATAAGCGTCTTGAAAGTCAGGATCAGATTCATACATGTCTTTAATCTGCTCAAAGCCTAGCAACTTAGCATCAAGAGTAGTTAAGAGGACATACCTTCTGGATAGTGCATCAGCAACTATATTTTCCTTACCTTGTTTGTATTTGATCACATAAGGAAAGGTTTCAATGAACTCTACCCATCTAGCATGTCTCTTGCTGAGCTTACTTTGTCCTTTGAGATACTTGAGAGATTCATGGTCGGTATGAATGACAAACTCCTTTGGCCAGAGATAATGCTGCCAAGTCTGTAGAGCTCTCACCAATGCGTAGAGTTCCTTGTCATAAGTGGCATAGTTGAGAGTAGCTCCACTGAGTTTCTCACTGAAATAAGCAATAGGTCTCTTATCCTGCATCAAAACAGCACCAATTCCAATTCCTGAGGCATCACATTCTATTTCAAATGTTTTAGAAAAATCAGGAAGTATGAGAAGAGGAGATTGAGTAAGCTTCTCTTTAAGGAGTTGGAATGCGGCTTCTTGAACTTCTCCCCACTTGAATCCTACATCCTTCTTGATTATCTCAGTTAGGGGAGCTGCTAGAGTGCTGAAATCCTTCACAAAACGCCTATAGAAACCTGCCAGTCCATGAAAACTCCTTACTTCTCCCACTGTAGTTGGACTCGGCCACTCTTGTATTGCTTTGATCTTTTCCTGATCCACCTTTACACCATCTGCACTTACAACAAAACCTAGAAAGACCAAGTTATCTGTGCAAAAAGTGCACTTCTTTAGATTGGCATAAAGCTTTTCTTTTCTCAAAACATCCAAAACAGCCCTAAGATGTTCTATATGATCTTCTAAGCATTTGCTGTAAACTAATATATCATCAAAGTACACAACAACAAAGATGCCTATGAAAGACCTAAGAATATGATTCATCAGTCTCATGAATGTACTAGGCGCATTGGTTAGTCCAAATGGCATAACTAACCATTCATACAAGCCATGTTTAGTTTTAAAAGCAGTTTTCCACTCATCTCCTTCTTTCATCCTAATCTGATGATATCCACTTTTCAAATATATCTTAGAAAATATGCAAGAACCATGCAACTCATCAAGCATATCATCTAATCTAGGAATAGGGTGGCGATACTTCACTGTTATGTTGTTGATTGCTCTACAATCAACACACATGCGCCAGCTCCCATCTTTCTTTGGCACAAGGAGCACTGGAACTGCACAAGGACTCAAACTCTCTCGGATATGACCCTTCTCCATCAGCTCCTCTACTTGTTTTTGCAGTTCTTTAGTTTCAACTGGATTGGTCCTGTATGCTGGACGGTTGGGCAGTGTAGAACCAGGTACAAAGTCTATTTGGTGCTCAATCCCACGCACTGGAGGCAATCCAATGGGGCTATCTTCTGGAAACACATCTGCATATTCCTGTAAAAGAGAAACTAGTTCACTCGGATGATCCGGTGTGTGATCAGTAACTGTTAGAAGAGTCTCTTTAAACATAAGCAAGATAATAGAATTTTGAGAGTAGAGAATTCTTTTGATATCTCCCTGTTTGGCATAGAGGCTGTGATGCTTGTTATGATCAGGTTTGAGATCAATCTTTTTCTCTTTCTTTTTCTGAAGCTGGAGTTGATCTTCATGAACCTCTTTAGGAGACAAAGGCACCAGCACAGTCTTCTTTCCATTGAATTCAAATGAGTGCTTGTTGGTGAAGCCATCATGATTCACACGTCTATCATACTGCCAGGGTCTTCCAAGAAGTATATGACTGGCTTCCATTGGCAACACATCACACAAGACTTCATCTTCATATCTACCAATGGCTATAGGAACCAGTACTTGAGTAGAAACTCTCATCTCGCCCTCCTCATTGAGCCATTGCAATCTGTAGGGTCTTGGGTGTTTCTGGATGTTCAAACCCAATTTCTTCACCATTGTCTCACTTGCTACATTGACACAACTTCCTCCATCAATAATGAGGCTGCACACCTTTCCCTGAACCATACACCTTGTGTAGAATAGATTCTCTCGCTGCTCAAGCTCTCCATTCTTAGCTTGTACGTTCAAGAGCCTTCTTGTCACCAAAAATCTTCCCTTCACGGGTTCTACTTCACTTTCTTCATCAGACTCCTCATGATCAGAACCAAACTTCTCTTCCTCTGATTCATACTCTCCATTCTCAAGAAGAATCATAACCTTTTTGTTGGTGCACTCATTAGCATAATGCCCACGCCCTTGACATTTGAAACACTTAACATCTCTGGTTCTTGAACTAGTAATTTCAGCTTTGCCTTTGTCTTTGCTGTATGTGTTGCTCGGCTTAGTCTCTTCTTTCTGTTGAGGCTTGCTATCCTTTAGATAGGATGTTTTCTCCTCCTTAGAGTGGTGGAACTTAGAAGATCCATAGCTGCGTGAGTTACCCTTCCTCTTGAGCTGCTGCTCCACTAGAATAGCTTTGTGCAACATCTCTTCTATCTCCACATAGTGTTGCATCTCCACATTGTCTTGTATCTCACGGTTAAGTCCTCCAAGAAACCTTGCCATAGTAGTTTCTCTATCCTCCAAGATACTAGCGCGTAACATCAGCAACTCCATGTCTTGATAGTACTCTTCAACAGTTCGTGTTCCTTGGGTAAGTCTTCGTAGCTTTTGATGTAGATCGCGGTGATAATGACTTGGAACAAACCGTTTGCGCATGAGTGACTTCATCTCGTGCCATGAATCAACCGGGTTCTCTTGGTTAAGCCGTCTAGTAGTTACAAGCTGATCCCACCAACTCAATGCATAATCATAGAATTCAGTTGCTGCTATCTTGATCCGTTGGGCATTGGAGTAGTGTTGGCAATTGAAGACAAGCTCGATCTTCTTTTCCCATTCCAAATAGGCATCTGGATCAATCTTGCCATGGAAGGGTGGAATCTTAAGCTTAAGTCCAGAAAGCTTGTCTTTGCGTGATCCCCTTCCATCATGTTCACGCCTCGATCTTCCTCTGCTCAGTTCAGATGAAGAACTACTGCGCTCAGTTGGGTTGTGCTCAGTTCTATGGCGCGAGTAGTAGTTGTCGGTCTCTTGTGAACCCGCATGCTCTTGCCGTACTGGAGTAGGCCGGTTCCTTCTAGACTCATTGCTATGTCCCTGGCCAGTAGCTTGCCTCAACTCTTGTCTCATCTCCTCACGTAATTCCTTCATGCTAGCCTTGAGCATATCAGCCATTGTAGAGATCATAGTCTGATTCATTTGCTCGGTCATTTGCTCTCTCAGCATCTTGTTCTTCCTTACTAGCTCGGCTTCTTCTTCTGATTCTTTCCCCATTGGGACCTAGAATCAACAACAACACTCAACCAGTAAATAATTCCAATAAACTGATCGTAATCAGTAGATGATCAAGAGATTTTAAACTGAAATAAACTGGCGGTAAAGAAAACTTGATTAACAAGTAACAAGAATTCATATCGACAACAAGTAAATCGCAATAGAAACGAGATCAGGGTAGGTTCGTTGATCAGATTTCGACGATACACAAGTAGATCTAGTTGTTATAGGTGATTCAAAACAGATCACACAATCAATCAGGTTTAAACAAGGAATCAAAACGAGAATATGAATCGATAATGATCAGATCTAAAAGCACGAAACCTAGATCTATCAATTCAAACTTCTTAACAATTTGTTTGACACAAAACGATTAGATCACACAATCAAACAACCCTGGTTTACAGATCAATCAATGGATATTGCGAATCACAGAACAGATCAGTTGAAACAAAACGGATCGATCTAAAACTGATCAAGAAGTTGAACAGGTTAAATCGAAACAAAAGAGAAACGAGAACTTCCCTAACCAGAGATGCTCTGATACCACATAATACGTCCCTAGATTGCTTCTCTGGATAGTCTGGGATAGATCCTTGCTAGAACGAATCAAAGACTCAAGTTCTACAAGGTTGTGAATCGATTGGTGACACAAGAGGCTGCGGAAAGGCTTCCTGATACTCCTAAGTGACTAGATCGGATATGACACACCGAGATAGACACTCTTGGGCTGTTGGATATTACACACCAACAAGAACACTCAACAACTCGCAAACAAGCAGTAGAGAGAACAAAGGAAAAGGTTTATGATAAAAGATAATTGTTATTGATAAGGGTTTCAAAGTACACTTATATAAGAGAAGTTGGAACAGACTCCAAGCTTCTCGAAAACTATCAAGAGAGTAAAGGCACACGGTTCTCTTGAAAATAGAACTAATGACAAGTTTGAAAACAAAAACATGAAATGTATAACATAAGGTTGATCCGGGATAAGGTCGGATCGAGATCATCAACTAAGAGTTTTGAGAAGCAAATCTATGGCCTCGTTAAAAACCTATCTTTGGAAAACCCATTGGGACAAAACCAAAGATAGGGAAAAAGAGCACGCATAGATTGCTTGCTTAGTTGATGATCAGCTTGATGGTGAAGTAGCTTGAATGGTGATAAGTGTGTCTTGGTTGATCAAGCTTCTACCAAGACATTCCTCTTGCTTCCATGACATCTTAACCAATCCCCCAATAACTTGCGTGAGCTTTCTTGATCTTGATCGAGTCATAGGTCCTTTCGGCAAGGCTAGGACATCTTCATCAGCCGGCTTATCTAGATCCTCATCATCTTCATTAGGTAGTTGGTCCATGATCACATCAGATTCATCCTGGTGTTATTGGAACGACGAAGAAGCTGTCCTATTCCCAAACTGGGAAACTGGAATCACCTGATTAGAAAGTGGGATAACTTCTTCATCCCAACTCCTATGAGATTTATTCAACTTCCTGGTGATTCTCCAACACTTTATGTATCCAAATCAAGCTTCTTACAAAGTGATTCATCCTGGTTTGATTGGAACGACGAAGAAGCTGTCCTATTCCCAAACTGGGAAACTGGAATCACCTGATTAGAAAGTGGGATAACTTCTTCATCCCAACTCCTATGAGATTAATTCAATTTCCTGGTGATTCTCCACCACTTTATGTATCCAAATCAAGCTTCTTACAGAGTGATTCATCCTGGTGTTATTGGAACGACGAAGAAGCTGTCCTATTCCCAAACTGGGAAACTGGAATCACCTGATTAGAAAGTGGGATAACTTCTTCATCCCAACTCTTATGAGATTTATTCAACTTCCTGGTGATTCTCCAACACTTTATGTATCCAAATCAAGCTTCTTACAGAGTCATTTATCCTGGTTTGATTGGAACGCCGAAGAAGCTGTCCTATTCCCAAACTGGGAAACTGGAATCACCTGATTAGAAAGTGGGATAACTTCTGCATCCCAACTCTTATGAGATTTAATCAACTTCCTGGTGATTCTCCAACACTTTATGTATCCAAATCAAGCTTCTTACAGAGTCATTTATCCTGGTTTGATTGGAACGCCGAAGAAGCTGTCCTATTCCCAAACTGGGAAACTGGAATCACCTGATTAGAAAGTGGGATAACTTCTTCATCCCAACTCCTATGAGATTTATTCAACTTCCTGGTGATTCTCCAACACTTTATATGAGATTTGTAGAGTTCTCTTCTCTTGTTGTATGTGTGCGTGAATACTCCAATGGAGAAAGATGAGAGCTTGTTCTAGGTGATTTATGAAGAGAGATTGATGAGAGTGTTTATGAGAGAATAAGAGACTTAGGAACAAAGATTAAGAGACTGAGAGATTAGGAGAATAAGAGATTAGAGATTAGGGTTTGAGATTCAAGAACAAGTTTATCATCTATGAAGTGGAGAGGGGAAATCCCCCTTACTCCCTTAGGAGTTACAAAACGTTCACAACAATGCCTTATATAGGCTTTTACACTTTGCAATCATAAACCCTTAATCTAATGGATAGAAATGACTTGAGAAATGGATGGCTTGGATGTAGTCTTGTTTCTGGTCAAAGGGAGCACGAGATGGTAGCTGATTGGTGGAGAGGAGCTGCTGCCTGATTGGTTATGCTAAGGCTCCCATGAACCTTTACTCACATATGTGTCTAGATTCATGGTCCAACTTGCTTTCCCTTTACATCTCATGACAGGCTGTCCTTGGACCACGCCCTCTCTCCTTTCCCTTGCTTTCCAACAGTCACAAAGAAGATAAGGTCGTCTGATTGCTCTTGGAAACCAACGCCCTAAGTTTGCACAGCTTCTGGTGAGTTTCCCGGATGTGTGGTCGAGAGGTGTGGTCGTACGGTCGATGGTACGGATCTCCTGTCCGTACCACTCGCCCTATTTATGCCCAATACTCTTCCTCCTTCTTCTGATCAGTCTAAGTCCCTCCTGGACTTATCTTCACAAGATAACTACTTCAGAACACTTCTGAAGCTTGATTGAACTCTTCTGGACATCTTCTAGAGCTTGCCCTATCATTGTACAAGCTCCATCTTCTCTTCAGTTCAACACTCCCCCTCAAGCTTGACTTTAGGAGATCCTAAGCCAAGCTTGGAACTCTGAAGAGTCTCCCTCATTAAAAACCTTACAAGGAAAACCCATTGGGACAAAACCTTGTAAGGGAAAAAGAGTAGAGCTCTCCAAAGCCTAGGGATTGGCCAGTGAACTCTTGTGCCTTAGAACCAGTGTGGTTGGACACAAGAAGCTCTGGATCACGGCCTAACAGGTGCAGCAACTCTTCACAGCTTTGCGCACACTTCACACTTCAGCTTCACCTCTTCATGGAACCGGTTTGAAGTCTCCCCCTCTCAACTGACTTCACAGCCATCTTAGAGAAGCTAGGACACGACCAGATCATCTTCAAAACACTAGTGAGGCTGATCAACACTTCACACACGGCTTGCCCTCTTCATAGAACTGGTTTGGATCTCCCCCTCTCAACAGACTTCTCAGCCATCTTAGAGAAGCTAGGAACTGACCAGGAACATCTTTAGTGAGGCTCAAGCAATGGTACCTGATACATTATCCCAAAGGTGCATCAGTACCTATCAAAAACAAGAAAATGAATATCCTGCATCACACTTGATGCACACAATCTCACAATTCAATCATAATCATCTTAAGTATCTTTTCAAGCACAAGCAATGAATAAGATGAATGAAATAGATTGAAAAGAGTTTTAAAAGTCTAAGGGAACTTCCCTTGTGTTTTTGTGAGTTTCCAAACTCTCTCAATGCACCATCTTCATGGCATCATCAACTTCTTGGAAAGGCAGAATGGATTCATCAGCTTCTCCTCAATCACCTCTCATTGAAGCCGCATTGATGGAGAGCCTTCCTCTTCACTCGCCAAGGCTGCTCTGAACAGCCTCTTGCCTAGACACGCCACTGACTTGGTCCGGTTGATGATCCTTGTAGAAGCTTTTGCAAAAGACTTGTTACTGACCATGGATCATATGCATTAAGACTCCCCCTCAAGCTTAGAACCGAAACTAGAAGGAGCTAAGCTTGTGATGATCCTATGCATCTCCATGGTCTAATAACTATCATCTTTCATGATAGCTTTCTTCTTGTGAGTTTACTCTCTTCCTTAACCAGGAACTAGGGTGTTTGAATCACCATAGAGAGTCTCACAAAACACACTTCTCATTGCATAATGACCCATGCTACACTTCCTGTAGTCTTTGGACTGGATATGTCCAATGGTATTATGCAATGGCCATCTCTCATGCATTATCAATCACACTACACTTCCTGTAGATTATGGACTAACATGTCCTAGTGATGATATGCAATGGCACAAGACCTTTGTCACTACATTCTTAGCTGTTGGCGAGTTACATGTATCACTTTCCTTGTGTACCTAACACCACCACAACTCAATGCAAGATCAGATCATCCCATTGGGATCAAACCAAGATAATTTATCCTGTTTGATCACCAATGCCACAGCAGAATATAAACCTTGAAACAAGCCAATCAATCAAGGCAGAACAAGCAGGTTTCAATCTCTAAAATGACAATGCAAGATTTAAACAATACATTGACAATTTAGGCTTATTTTTAAATGCATCAATACATGAATGCACAATCCTAAAGCATTAACTATATGAATGCAACAGGTTCAATCCATGAGACATATTAATCAAGACCAATGAGGCAAGCAACTTAGACAATTTCTAAGGGTTAGGAGGTTTGCTTACAAACAAGAGATCCGAGCTGATCTCTTGAACCTCCATGGGCACGGTTCACTTGAACTTGGCAGGTTTGAGGCTTGGATTCAATATCCAACACCTCTCCTTGGTGTGCCCATCCCTCTTGCAATGTTCACACCGATTGTTCCTATTGGACGTGGGAACACACTTCTTCAAGTGTTGGGAGCTTCTCAGACCTCAAGATATGTTGAATCAAGGCGCTGTAGGCAGGGCTAAGGGCGAGTAATAGGCAAAACACCTTGTCTTGCTCCCTTCTTTCAATCAACACCTCCGGATCAACAGATTGGGGTCTAAGCATCTCTAGCTCAGACCAAAGGGCTCTGAACTTGCCTAGATGCACAGTGAACTCCTCATCTTCTTGGGATAGGATGTTGATGAACTTCTTGATCTCAAATACTCGACAGAGGTTGGAGATGTACCCATATATCTTGTTAAGTGTACTCCAAAGGTCTTTAGCACTCTCACAGTATGAGTATGCTTCAAGGATGGATGGAGACATTGAGCTATGGAGAATGGATAAGACCTTGAGGTCTTCTTGTTCCCACTTCTCCTCAGATACGGATTTGGAACCGGATTCACCATCTGCTGAGCTTTCATTTGAACCGGCAGCCTTGGAGAGCTTTGGAGCATCCGTGAGGCAATGGCTCCATAAGCCTCTCCCTCCTAGAGCTGTCTTTACCATGCGTGACCAGATGGTCTTGGTTTAAATTGCCTCACCCTCCTGGTGATGCTCTTCTTTGTATGTCAACTGTCCTCTCTACACTCATCTGATGTGTAGGCTATGGTGACTGAACCACCATGGACAGAACAACAAGTCATCTCTCCATTGTCACAACATCCTCTCTACCCTCTTTGGAGCAGGCTGTGGACTTCCCACAGAATGTTGGCAACAGGCTTCATTTTATCATTCTATTGTAATGATAAGGAGGAAACAGGTCTTGAACTTTAGCTCTTCAGGTTGCTCATTTGAATATTTAGCACCGCAAGCTTGAGACCGAGAATAGGTGAGATCCAAGCTTGAAATGAGCCTCAATGAACTTCAAGACCAGGAGCACATCACCCTAACAGCTGCGCTTAAATCACTGATCCACCCTTTTGCCTTTAGCTTCAAGTACCCTCAGATCACCGGCCTTCCTCATGGCTTAGGTGGTGACCTTCTTCTTCTTGTGTGTCTTGAACCAGGAGCTCAACAACCTCGTGGCCTGCGCTTCTTAAACCGGCTTCTACACACAAGAACCTTCCCATTGCTCCACACAATGGTTGGTCTTCCGCTTGTATGTCTTGAACCAGGAGCTCAACAACCTCGTGGCCTGCGCTTCTTAAACCAGCTTCTACACACAAGTATCTTCCCATTGCTCCACACAATGGTTCAAGTCTTCCTCTTGTCTTGGATAGGAGGTGAGCAGAGAACACTTCTTGTGAACCTGAAACACCACTCAAACTCCAGCAAGGATAAGACACAAGAGTATTGGGATCAATCCTTGATTAATCATCAAGTTTGATTCCCAATCTCACAAGCATTGCAACGAATTAAAACAAGTCATTTTCAAGTTCTATCTTTGCAAGCAATCTCTCTAAGCACAAGCATTTTCTTTTTCAGTTTATGCAAGCTACTTAGGCATTTTAAAGCTTCTTTACTCAGCATTTAGACATGAATCTAATGCTTCAATGTAAGACAGCCACAAGACTATATGCAACAGCTTTCAATTCGGTTTCAATCCATGTATGCAAGCAGATTCAATCAATCACAACAAGCATCATTATGAACCGGAGATAAGCATATTAACATACCTAGTAATCCTAGTAATACTGTTAAATTACTAGTCCTTTTAAAGCGCTTACACAACTGCTAGTAAACTTAGTATAACTAGTACACTTAAAGGATTACTAGGGAACCAAGCTCTTTAAGCATCCTGGGACAGATTCTAAATTCATTTTATTTCATTTAGTAATCTTTTAAACAGTCCTCAGGTTTTCAATCACATCACAACATCACAACCAGTCAACAACACAAGCTCATTATCAAGATGGTTTATAGAATTGCTTACAACAAGGAACCAGGTTGATTCCTTTTGCATTTTGTGAAACCGGCCATGACTGTTGTTGGAACTGAGAGTCTAGATCATCACCCACCTCCTTCTCCTTCAGTTCATGGCCACCATCTTG
The DNA here is from genome assembly GCF_020379485.1 of Brassica napus. Taxonomy (NCBI): domain Eukaryota; kingdom Viridiplantae; phylum Streptophyta; class Magnoliopsida; order Brassicales; family Brassicaceae; genus Brassica; species Brassica napus. Next base: position 29,474 of record NW_026015256.1, on the reverse strand, counting down.
TACCATCAACTCAAAAGACCCCTCCTTTCTTCAGAACATCTAGGCGCCAAGCTCTTGGCACCATACTCTTTTAGCCTGATGTGGAACTTCTCTTGGACAAGGAGCTTTGGAGTCAGGTTAGTTAGGCCTCTCCATACACCTTTGCCTCCAAGGATAATCTCCATCTGAGCAGGTAGAGAACAGGATGAGGAACCAAGGGAACTCGCCAAGCTTCAGCCTTCTTCTTCATAAGGGACTGAACTGGATGGGAAAGCATCAATGGTTTGGTTTTGAGCTGAGGCGTGAGCTGTGGACTTGCGGAAGCTTCAGCTCAGGTTCTGATGAACCTGGCTCTGATACCATATGAGATTTGTAGAGTTCTCTTCTCTTGTTGTATGTGTGCGTGAATACTCCAATGGAGAAAGATGAGAGCTTGTTCTAGGTGATTTATGAAGAGAGATTGATGAGAGTGTTTATGAGAGAATAAGAGACTTAGGAACAAAGATTAAGAGACTGAGAGATTAGGAGAATAAGAGATTAGAGATTAGGGTTTGAGATTCAAGAACAAGTTTATCATTTATGAAGTGGAGAGGGGAAATCCCCCTTACTCCCTTAGGAGTTACAAAACGTTCACAACAATGCCTTATATAGGCTTTTACACTTTGCAATCATAAACCCTTAATCTAATGGATAGAAATGACTTGAGAAATGGATGGCTTGGATGTAGTCTTGTTTCTGGTCAAAGGGAGCACGAGATGGTAGCTGATTGGTGGAGAGGAGCTGCTGCCTGATTGGTTATGCTAAGGCTCCCATGAACCTTTACTCACATATGTGTCTAGATTCATGGTCCAACTTGCTTTCCCTTTACATCTCATGACAGGCTGTCCTTGGACCACGCCCTCTCTCCTTTCCCTTGCTTTCCAACAGTCACAAAGAAGATAAGGTCGTCTGATTGCTCTTGGAAACCAACGCCCTAAGTTTGCACAGCTTCTGGTGAGTTTCCCGGATGTGTGGTCGAGAGGTGTGGTCGTACGGTCGATGGTACGGATCTCCTGTCCGTACCACTCGCCCTATTTATGCCCAATACTCTTCCTCCTTCTTCTGATCAGTCTAAGTCCCTCCTGGACTTATCTTCACAAGATAACTACTTCAGAACACTTCTGAAGCTTGATTGAACTCTTCTGGACATCTTCTAGAGCTTGCCCTATCATTGTACAAGCTCCATCTTCTCTTCAGTTCAACACTTTATGTATCCAAATCAAGCTTCTTGCAAAGTGATTCATCCTGGTTTGATTGGAACGACGAAAAAGCTGTCCTATTCCCAAACTGGGAAACTGGAATCACCTGATTAGAAAGTGGGATAATTTCTTCATCTCAACTCCTATGAGATTTATTCAACTTCCTGGTGTTTCTCCACCACTTTATGTATCCAAATCAAGCTTTTTACAAAGTGATTCATCCTGGTTTGATTGGAACGCCGAAGAAGCTGTCCTATTCCCAAACTGGGAAACTGGAATCACCTGATTAGAAAGTGGGATAACTTCTTCATCCCAACTCCTATGAGATTTATTCAACTTCCTGGTGTTTCTCCACCACTTTATGTATCCAAATCAAGATTCTTACAGAGTGATTCATCCTGGTGTTATTGGAACGACGAAGAAGCTGTCCTATTCCCAAACTGGGAAACTGGAATCACCTGATTAGAAAGTGGGATAACTTCTTCATCCCAACTCCTATGAGATTTATTCAACTTCCTGGTGTTTCTCCACCATTTCATGTATCCAAATCAAGCTTCTTACAAAGTGATTCATCCTGGTGTTATTGGAACGACGAAGAAGCTGTCCTATTCCCAAACTGGGAAACTGGAATCACCTGATTAGAAAGTGGGATAACTTCTTCATCCCAACTCCTATGAGATTTATTCAACTTCCTGGTGTTTCTCCACCACTTTATGTATCCAAATCAAGCTTTTTACAAAGTGATTCATCGTGGTGTTATTGGAACGAAGAAGAAGATGTCCTATTCCCAAACTGGGAAACTGGAATCACCTGATTAGAAAGTGGGATAACTTCTTCATCCCAACTCCTATGAGATTAATTCAATTTCCTGGTGATTCTCCACCACTTTATGTATCCAAATCAAGCTTCTTATAAAGTGATTCATCCTGGTGTTATTGGAACGACGAAGAAGCTGTCCTATTCCCAAACTGGGAAACTGGAATCACCTGATTAGAAAGTGGGATAACTTCTTCATCCCAACTCCTATGAGATTTATTCAACTTCCTGGTGATTCTCCAACACTTTATGTATCCAAATCAAGCTTCTTACAAAGTGATTCATCCTGGTTTGATTGGAACGACGAAGAAGCTGTCCTATTCCCAAACTGGGAAACTGGAATCACCTGATTAGAAAGTGGGATAACTTCTTCATCCCAACTCCTATGAGATTAATTCAACTTCCTGGTGATTCTCCACCACTTTATGTATCCAAATCAAGCTTCTTACAAAGTGATTCATCCTGGTTTGATTGGAACGACGAAGAAGCTGTCCTATTCCCAAACTGGGAAACTGGAATCACCTGATTAGAAAGTGGGATAACTTCTTCATCCCAACTCCTATGAGATTTATTCAACTTCCTGGTGTTTCTCCACCACTTTATGTATCCAAATCAAGCTTCTTACAAAGTGATTCATCCTGGTTTGATTGGAACGACGAAGAAGCTGTCCTATTCCCAAACTGGGAAACTGGAATCACCTGATTAGAAAGTGGGATAACTTCTTCATCCCAACTCCTATGAGATTTATTCAACTTCCTGGTGTTTCTCCACCACTTTATGTATCCAAATCAAGCTTCTTACAGAGTGATTCATCCTGGTGTTATTGGAACGACGAAGAAGCTGTCCTATTCCCAAACTGGGAAACTGGAATCACCTGATTAGAAAGTGGGATAACTTCTTCATCCCAACTCCTATGAGATTTATTCAACTTCCTGGTGATTCTCCACCACTTTATGTATCCAAATCAAGCTTCTTACAAAGTGATTCATCCTGGTTTGATTGGAACGACGAAGAAGCTGTCCTATTCCCAAACTGGGAAACTGGAATCACCTGATTAGAAAGTGGGATAACTTCTTCATCCCAACTCCTATGAGATTTATTCAACTTCCTGGTGTTTCTCCACCACTTTATGTATCCAAATCAAGCTTCTTACAAAGTGATTCATCCTGGTTTGATTGGAACGACGAAGAAGCTGTCCTATTCCCAAACTGGGAAACTGGAATCACCTGATTAGAAAGTGGGATAACTTCTTCATCCCAACTCCTATGAGATTTATTCAACTTCCTGGTGTTTCTCCACCACTTTATGTATCCAAATCAAGCTTCTTACAAAGTGATTCATCCTGGTGTTATTGGAACGACGAAGAAGCTGTCCTATTCCCAAACTGGGAAACTGGAATCACCTGATTAGAAAGTGGGATAACTTCTTCATCCCAACTCCTATGAGATTTATTCAACTTCCTGGTGATTCTCCACCACTTTATGTATCCAAATCAAGCTTCTTACAAAGTGATTCATCCTGGTGTTATTGGAACGACGAAGAAGCTGTCCTATTCCCAAACTGGGAAACTGGAATCACCTGATTAGAAAGTGGGATAACTTCTTCATCCCAACTCCTATGAGATTTATTCAACTTCCTGGTGTTTCTCCACCACTTTATGTATCCAAATCAAGCTTTTACAAAGTGATTCATCCTGGTGTTATTGGAACGACGAAGAAGCTGTCCTATTCCCAAACTGGGAAACTGGAATCACCTGATTAGAAAGTGGGATAACTTCTTCATCCCAACTCCTATGAGATTAATTCAACTTCCTGGTGATTCTCCACCACTTTATGTATCCAAATCAAGCTTCTTACAAAGTGATTCATCCTGGTGTTATTGGAACGACGAAGAAGCTGTCCTATTCCCAAACTGGGAAACTGGAATCACCTGATTAGAAAGTGGGATAACTTCTTCATCCCAACTCCTATGAGATTTATTCAACTTCCTGGTGATTCTCCAACACTTTATGTATCCAAATCAAGCTTCTTACAAAGTGATTCATCCTGGTTTGATTGGAACGACGAAGAAGCTGTCCTATTCCCAAACTGGGAAACTGGAATCACCTGATTAGAAAGTGGGATAACTTCTTCATCCCAACTCCTATGAGATTTATTCAACTTCCTGGTGATTCTCCAACACTTTATGTATCCAAATCAAGCTTCTTACAAAGTGATTCATCCTGGTTTGATTGGAACGACGAAGAAGCTGTCCTATTCCCAAACTGGGAAACTGGAATCACCTGATTAGAAAGTGGGATAACTTCTTCATCCCAACTCCTATGAGATTTATTCAACTTCCTGGTGATTCTCCAACACTTTATGTATCCAAATCAAGCTTCTTACAAAGTGATTCATCCTGGTTTGATTGGAACGACGAAGAAGCTGTCCTATTCCCAAACTGGGAAACTGGAATCACCTGATTAGAAAGTGGGATAACTTCTTCATCCCAACTCCTATGAGATTTATTCAACTTCCTGGTGTTTCTCCACCACTTTATGTATCCAAATCAAGCTTCTTACAAAGTGATTCATCCTGGTTTGATTGGAACGACGAAGAAGCTGTCCTATTCCCAAACTGGGAAACTGGAATCACCTGATTAGAAAGTGGGATAACTTCTTCATCCCAACTCCTATGAGATTTATTCAACTTCCTGGTGTTTCTCCACCACTTTATGTATCCAAATCAAGCTTCTTACAAAGTGATTCATCCTGGTTTATTGGAACGACGAAGAAGCTGTCCTATTCCCAAACTGGGAAACTGGAATCACCTGATTAGAAAGTGGGATAACTTCTTCATCCCAACTCCTATGAGATTTATTCAACTTCCTGGTGTTTCTCCACCACTTTATGTATCCAAATCAAGCTTCTTACAAAGTGATTCATCCTGGTGTTATTGGAACGACGAAGAAGCTGTCCTATTCCCAAACTGGGAAACTGGAATCACCTGATTAGAAAGTGGGATAACTTCTTCATCCCAACTCCTATGAGATTTATTCAACTTCCTGGTGTTTCTCCACCACTTTATGTATCCAAATCAAGCTTCTTACAAAGTGATTCATCCTGGTTTGATTGGAACGACGAAGAAGCTGTCCTATTCCCAAACTGGGAAACTGGAATCACCTGATTAGAAAGTGGGATAACTTCTTCATCCCAACTCCTATGAGATTAATTCAACTTCCTGGTGATTCTCCACCACTTTATGTATCCAAATCAAGCTTCTTACAAAGTGATTCATCCTGGTTTGATTGGAACGACGAAGAAGCTGTCCTATTCCCAAACTGGGAAACTGGAATCACCTGATTAGAAAGTGGGATAACTTCTTCATCCCAACTCCTATGAGATTTATTCAACTTCCTGGTGATTCTCCACCACTTTATGTATCCAAATCAAGCTTCTTACAAAGTGATTCATCCTGGTGTTATTGGAACGACGAAGAAGCTGTCCTATTCCCAAACTGGGAAACTGGAATCACCTGATTAGAAAGTGGGATAACTTCTTCATCCCAACTCCTATGAGATTTATTCAACTTCCTGGTGATTCTCCACCACTTTATGTATCCAAATCAAGCTTCTTACAAAGTGATTCATCCTGGTTTGATTGGAACGACGAAGAAGCTGTCCTATTCCCAAACTGGGAAACTGGAATCACCTGATTAGAAAGTGGGATAACTTCTTCATCCCAACTCCTATGAGATTTATTCAACTTCCTGGTGTTTCTCCACCACTTTATGTATCCAAATCAAGCTTCTTACAAAGTGATTCATCCTGGTTTGATTGGAACGACGAAGAAGCTGTCCTATTCCCAAACTGGGAAACTGGAATCACCTGATTAGAAAGTGGGATAACTTCTTCATCCCAACTCCTATGAGATTTATTCAACTTCCTGGTGATTCTCCACCACTTTATGTATCCAAATCAAGCTTCTTACAAAGTGATTCATCCTGGTGTTATTGGAACGACGAAGAAGCTGTCCTATTCCCAAACTGGGAAACTGGAATCACCTGATTAGAAAGTGGGATAACTTCTTCATCCCAACTCCTATGAGATTTATTCAACTTCCTGGTGATTCTCCACCACTTTATGTATCCAAATCAAGCTTCTTACAAAGTGATTCATCCTGGTTTATTGGAACGACGAAGAAGCTGTCCTATTCCCAAACTGGGAAACTGGAATCACCTGATTAGAAAGTGGGATAACTTCTTCATCCCAACTCCTATGAGATTTATTCAACTTCCTGGTGATTCTCCACCACTTTATGTATCCAAATCAAGCTTCTTACAAAGTGATTCATCCTGGTTTATTGGAACGACGAAGAAGCTGTCCTATTCCCAAACTGGGAAACTGGAATCACCTGATTAGAAAGTGGGATAACTTCTTCATCCCAACTCCTATGAGATTAATTCAACTTCCTGGTGATTCTCCACCACTTTATGTATCCAAATCAAGCTTCTTACAAAGTGATTCATCCTGGTGTTATTGGAACGACGAAGAAGCTGTCCTATTCCCAAACTGGGAAACTGGAATCACCTGATTAGAAAGTGGGATAACTTCTTCATCCCAACTCCTATGAGATTTATTCAACTTCCTGGTGATTCTCCAACACTTTATGTATCCAAATCAAGCTTCTTACAAAGTGATTCATCCTGGTTTGATTGGAACGACGAAGAAGCTGTCCTATTCCCAAACTGGGAAACTGGAATCACCTGATTAGAAAGTGGGATAACTTCTTCATCCCAACTCCTATGAGATTTATTCAACTTCCTGGTGATTCTCCAACACTTTATGTATCCAAATCAAGCTTCTTACAAAGTGATTCATCCTGGTTTGATTGGAACGACGAAGAAGCTGTCCTATTCCCAAACTGGGAAACTGGAATCACCTGATTAGAAAGTGGGATAACTTCTTCATCCCAACTCCTATGAGATTTATTCAACTTCCTGGTGATTCTCCAACACTTTATGTATCCAAATCAAGCTTCTTACAAAGTGATTCATCCTGGTTTGATTGGAACGACGAAGAAGCTGTCCTATTCCCAAACTGGGAAACTGGAATCACCTGATTAGAAAGTGGGATAACTTCTTCATCCCAACTCCTATGAGATTTATTCAACTTCCTGGTGATTCTCCACCACTTTATGTATCCAAATCAAGCTTCTTACAAAGTGATTCATCCTGGTTTGATTGGAACGACGAAGAAGCTGTCCTATTCCCAAACTGGGAAACTGGAATCACCTGATTAGAAAGTGGGATAACTTCTTCATCCCAACTCCTATGAGATTTATTCAACTTCCTGGTGTTTCTCCACCACTTTATGTATCCAAATCAAGCTTCTTACAAAGTGATTCATCCTGGTGTTATTGGAACGACGAAGAAGCTGTCCTATTCCCAAACTGGGAAACTGGAATCACCTGATTAGAAAGTGGGATAACTTCTTCATCCCAACTCCTATGAGATTTATTCAACTTCCTGGTGATTCTCCACCACTTTATGTATCCAAATCAAGCTTCTTACAAAGTGATTCATCCTGGTTTATTGGAACGACGAAGAAGCTGTCCTATTCCCAAACTGGGAAACTGGAATCACCTGATTAGAAAGTGGGATAACTTCTTCATCCCAACTCCTATGAGATTTATTCAACTTCCTGGTGATTCTCCACCACTTTATGTATCCAAATCAAGCTTCTTACAAAGTGATTCATCCTGGTGTTATTGGAACGACGAAGAAGCTGTCCTATTCCCAAACTGGGAAACTGGAATCACCTGATTAGAAAGTGGGATAACTTCTTCATCCCAACTCCTATGAGATTTATTCAACTTCCTGGTGATTCTCCACCACTTTATGTATCCAAATCAAGCTTCTTACAAAGTGATTCATCCTGGTGTTATTGGAACGACGAAGAAGCTGTCCTATTCCCAAACTGGGAAACTGGAATCACCTGATTAGAAAGTGGGATAACTTCTTCATCCCAACTCCTATGAGATTTATTCAACTTCCTGGTGATTCTCCACCACTTTATGTATCCAAATCAAGCTTCTTACAAAGTGATTCATCCTGGTTTATTGGAACGACGAAGAAGCTGTCCTATTCCCAAACTGGGAAACTGGAATCACCTGATTAGAAAGTGGGATAACTTCTTCATCCCAACTCCTATGAGATTATTCAACTTCCTGGTGATTCTCCACCACTTTATGTATCCAAATCAAGCTTCTTACAAAGTGATTCATCCTGGTTTGATTGGAACGACGAAGAAGCTGTCCTATTCCCAAACTGGGAAACTGGAATCACCTGATTAGAAAGTGGGATAACTTCTTCATCCCAACTCCTATGAGATTATTCAACTTCCTGGTGATTCTCCAACACTTTATGTATCCAAATCAAGCTTCTTACAAAGTGATTCATCCTGGTTTGATTGGAACGACGAAGAAGCTGTCCTATTCCCAAACTGGGAAACTGGAATCACCTGATTAGAAAGTGGGATAACTTCTTCATCCCAACTCCTATGAGATTTATTCAACTTCCTGGTGATTCTCCACCACTTTATGTATCCAAATCAAGCTTCTTACAAAGTGATTCATCCTGGTTTGATTGGAACGACGAAGAAGCTGTCCTATTCCCAAACTGGGAAACTGGAATCACCTGATTAGAAAGTGGGATAACTTCTTCATCCCAACTCCTATGAGATTTATTCAACTTCCTGGTGATTCTCCACCACTTTATGTATCCAAATCAAGCTTCTTACAAAGTGATTCATCCTGGTTTGATTGGAAACGACGAAGAAGCTGTCCTATTCCCAAACTGGGAAACTGGAATCACCTGATTAGAAAGTGGGATAACTTCTTCATCCCAACTCCTATGAGATTTATTCAACTTCCTGGTGATTCTCCACCACTTTATGTATCCAAATCAAGCTTCTTACAAAGTGATTCATCCTGGTGGATTGGAACGACGAAGAAGCTGTCCTATTCCCAAACTGGGAAACTGGAATCACCTGATTAGAAAGTGGGATAACTTCTTCATCCCAACTCCTATGAGATTTATTCAACTTCCTGGTGATTCTCCACCACTTTATGTATCCAAATCAAGCTTCTTACAAAGTGATTCATCCTGGTGTTATTGGAACGACGAAGAAGAAGCTGTCCTATTCCCAAACTGGGAAACTGGAATCACCTGATTAGAAAGTGGGATAACTTCTTCATCCCAACTCCTATGAGATTTATTCAACTTCCTGGTGATTCTCCACCACTTTATGTATCCAAATCAAGCTTCTTACAAAGTGATTCATCCTGGTTTGATTGGAACGACGAAGAAGCTGTCCTATTCCCAAACTGGGAAACTGGAATCACCTGATTAGAAAGTGGGATAACTTCTTCATCCCAACTCCTATGAGATTTATTCAACTTCCTGGTGATTCTCCACCACTTTATGTATCCAAATCAAGCTTCTTACAAAGTGATTCATCCTGGTTTATTGGAACGACGAAGAAGCTGTCCTATTCCCAAACTGGGAAACTGGAATCACCTGATTAGAAAGTGGGATAACTTCTTCATCCCAACTCCTATGAGATTTATTCAACTTCCTGGTGATTCTCCACCACTTTATGTATCCAAATCAAGCTTCTTACAAAGTGATTCATCCTGGTTTATTGGAACGACGAAGAAGCTGTCCTATTCCCAAACTGGGAAACTGGAATCACCTGATTAGAAAGTGGGATAACTTCTTCATCCCAACTCCTATGAGATTTATTCAACTTCTGGTGATTCTCCACCACTTTATGTATCCAAATCAAGCTTCTTACAAAGTGATTCATCCTGGTGTTATTGGAACGACGAAGAAGCTGTCCTATTCCCAAACTGGGAAACTGGAATCACCTGATTAGAAAGTGGGATAACTTCTTCATCCCAACTCCTATGAGATTTATTCAACTTCCTGGTGATTCTCCACCACTTTATGTATCCAAATCAAGCTTCTTACAAAGTGATTCATCCTGGTTTATTGGAACGACGAAGAAGCTGTCCTATTCCCAAACTGGGAAACTGGAATCACCTGATTAGAAAGTGGGATAACTTCTTCATCCCAACTCCTATGAGATTTATTCAACTTCCTGGTGATCTCCAACTTATGTATCCAAATCAAGCTTCTTACAAAGTGATTCATCCTGGTTTGATTGGAACGACGAAGAAGCTGTCCTATTCCCAAACTGGGAAACTGGAATCACCTGATTAGAAAGTGGGATAACTTCTTCATCCCAACTCCTATGAGATTTATTCAACTTCCTGGTGATTCTCCACCACTTTATGTATCCAAATCAAGCTTCTTACAAAGTGATTCATCCTGGTTTGATTGGAACGACGAAGAAGAAGCTGTCCTATTCCCAAACTGGGAAACTGGAATCACCTGATTAGAAAGTGGGATAACTTCTTCATCCCAACTCCTATGAGATTTATTCAACTTCCTGGTGATTCTCCACCACTTTATGTATCCAAATCAAGCTTCTTACAAAGTGATTCATCCTGGTTTGATTGGAACGACGAAGAAGCTGTCCTATTCCCAAACTGGGAAACTGGAATCACCTGATTAGAAAGTGGGATAACTTCTTCATCCCAACTCCTATGAGATTTATTCAACTTCCTGGTGATTCTCCACCACTTTATGTATCCAAATCAAGCTTCTTACAAAGTGATTCATCCTGGTTTGATTGGAACGAGAAGAGAAGCTGTCCTATTCCCAAACTGGGAAACTGGAATCACCTGATTAGAAAGTGGGATAACTTCTTCATCCCAACTCCTATGAGATTATTCAACTTCCTGTGTTTCTCCACCACTTTATGTATCCAAATCAAGCTTCTTACAAAGTGATTCATCCTGTGTTATTGGAACGACGAACGAACGAAGAAGCTGTCCTATTCCCAAACTGGGAAACTGGAATCACCTGATTAGAAAGTGGGATAACTTCTTCATCCCAACTCCTATGAGAGATTATTCAACTTCCTGGTGATTCTCCACCACTTTATGTATCCAAATCAAGCTTCTTACAAAGTGATTCATCCTGGTGTTTGATTGGAACGAAGACGAAGAAGCTGTCCTATTCCCAAACTGGGAAACTGGAATCACCTGATTAGAAAGTGGGATAACTTCTTCATCCCAACTCCTATGAGATTATTCAACTTCCTGGTGATTCTCCACCACTTTATGTATCCAAATCAAGCTTCTTACAAAGTGATTCATCCTGGTTTATTGGAACGACGAAGAAGCTGTCCTATTCCCAAACTGGGAAACTGGAATCACCTGATTAGAAAGTGGGATAACTTCTTCATCCCAACTCCTATGAGATTTATTCAACTTCCTGGTGATTCTCCACCACTTTATGTATCCAAATCAAGCTTCTTACAAAGTGATTCATCCTGGTGATTGGAACGACGAAGAAGCTGTCCTATTCCCAAACTGGGAAACTGGAATCACCTGATTAGAAAGTGGGATAACTTCTTCATCCCAACTCCTATGAGATTATTCAACTTCCTGGTGATTCTCCACCACTTTATGTATCCAAATCAAGCTTCTTACAAAGTGATTCATCCTGGTTGATTGGAACGACGAAGAAGCTGTCCTATTCCCAAACTGGGAAACTGGAATCACCTGATTAGAAAGTGGGATAACTTCTTCATCCCAACTCCTATGAGATTTATTCAACTTCCTGGTGATTCTCCAACTCCAAATCAAGCTTCTTACAAAGTGATTCATCCTGGTTTGATTGGAACGACGAAGAAGCTGTCCTATTCCCAAACTGGGAAACTGGAATCACCTGATTAGAAAGTGGGATAACTTCTTCATCCCAACTCCTATGAGATTTATTCAACTTCCTGGTGATTCTCCACCACTTTATGTATCCAAATCAAGCTTCTTACAAAGTGATTCATCCTGGTTGATTGGAACGAAGAAGAAGAAGCTGTCCTATTCCCAAACTGGGAAACTGGAATCACCTGATTAGAAAGTGGGATAACTTCTTCATCCCAACTCCTATGAGATTTATTCAACTTCCTGGTGATTCTCAACCACTTTATGTATCCAAATCAAGCTTCTTACAAAGTGATTCATCCTGGTTTGATTGGAACGACGAAGAAGCTGTCCTATTCCCAAACTGGGAAACTGGAATCACCTGATTAGAAAGTGGGATAACTTCTTCATCCCAACTCCTATGAGATTATTCAACTTCCTGGTGATTCTCCACCACTTTATGTATCCAAATCAAGCTTCTTACAAAGTGATTCATCCTGGTTTGATTGGAACGACGAAGAAGCTGTCCTATTCCCAAACTGGGAAACTGGAATCACCTGATTAGAAAGTGGGATAACTTCTTCATCCCAACTCCTATGAGATTTATTCAACTTCCTGGTGATTCTCCACCACTTTATGTATCCAAATCAAGCTTCTTACAAAGTGATTCATCCTGGTTTATTGGAACGACGAAGAAGCTGTCCTATTCCCAAACTGGGAAACTGGAATCACCTGATTAGAAAGTGGGATAACTTCTTCATCCCAACTCCTATGAGATTTATTCAACTTCCTGGTGATTCTCCACCACTTTATGTATCCAAATCAAGCTTCTTACAAAGTGATTCATCCTGGTTTATTGGAACGACGAAGAAGCTGTCCTATTCCAAACTGGGAAACTGGAATCACCTGATTAGAAAGTGGGATAACTTCTTCATCCCAACTCCTATGAGATTTATTCAACTTCCTGGTTTCTCCACCACTTTATGTATCCAAATCAAGCTTCTTACAAAGTGATTCATCCTGGTGTTATTGGAACGACGAAGAAGCTGTCCTATTCCCAAACTGGGAAACTGGAATCACCTGATTAGAAAGTGGGATAACTTCTTCATCCCAACTCCTATGAGATTTATTCAACTTCCTGGTGATTCTCCACCACTTTATGTATCCAAATCAAGCTTCTTACAAAGTGATTCATCCTGGTTTATTGGAACGACGAAGAAGAAGCTGTCCTATTCCCAAACTGGGAAACTGGAATCACCTGATTAGAAAGTGGGATAACTTCTTCATCCCAACTCCTATGAGATTATTCAACTTCCTGGTTTTCTCCACCACTTTATGTATCCAAATCAAGCTTCTTACAAAGTGATTCATCCTGGTTTGATGGAACGAAGAAGAAGCTGTCCTATTCCCAAACTGGGAAACTGGAATCACCTGATTAGAAAGTGGGATAACTTCTTCATCCCAACTCCTATGAGATTTATTCAACTTCCTGGTGATTCTCCACCACTTTATGTATCCAAATCAAGCTTCTTACAAAGTGATTCATCCTGGTTTATTGGAACGACGAAGAAGCTGTCCTATTCCCAAACTGGGAAACTGGAATCACCTGATTAGAAAGTGGGATAACTTCTTCATCCCAACTCCTATGAGATTATTCAACTTCCTGGTGATTCTCCAACACTTTATGTATCCAAATCAAGCTTCTTACAAAGTGATTCATCCTGGTTTGATTGGAACGACGAAGAAGAAGCTGTCCTATTCCCAAACTGGGAAACTGGAATCACCTGATTAGAAAGTGGGATAACTCTTCATCCCAACTCCTATGAGATTTATTCAACTTCCTGGTGATTCTCCAACACTTTATGTATCCAAATCAAGCTTCTTACAAAGTGATTCATCCTGGTGTGATTGAACGACGACGAAGAAGAAGCTGTCCTATTCCCAAACTGGGAAACTGGAATCACCTGATTAGAAAGTGGGATAACTTCTTCATCCCAACTCCTATGAGATTTATTCAACTTCCTGGTGATTCTCCAACACTTTATGTATCCAAATCAAGCTTCTTACAAAGTGATTCATCCTGGTTTGATTGGAACGACGAAGAAGCTGTCTATTCCCAAACTGGGAAACTGGAATCACCTGATTAGAAAGTGGGATAACTTCTTCATCCCAACTCCTATGAGATTTATTCAACTTCCTGGTGATTCTCCACCACTTTATGTATCCAAATCAAGCTTCTTACAAAGTGATTCATCCTGGTGTTATTGGAACGACGAAGAAGCTGTCCTATTCCCAAACTGGGAAACTGGAATCACCTGATTAGAAAGTGGGATAACTTCTTCATCCCAACTCCTATGAGATTTATTCAACTTCCTGGTGATTCTCCACCACTTTATGTATCCAAATCAAGCTTCTTACAAAGTGATTCATCCTGGTTTGATTGGAACGACGAAGAAGCTGTCCTATTCCCAAACTGGGAAACTGGAATCACCTGATTAGAAAGTGGGATAACTTCTTCATCCCAACTCCTATGAGATTTATTCAACTTCCTGGTGATTCTCCACCACTTTATGTATCCAAATCAAGCTTCTTACAAAGTGATTCATCCTGGTGTTATTGGAACGACGAAGAAGCTGTCCTATTCCCAAACTGGGAAACTGGAATCACCTGATTAGAAAGTGGGATAACTTCTTCATCCCAACTCCTATGAGATTAATTCAACTTCCTGGTGATTCTCCACCACTTTATGTATCCAAATCAAGCTTCTTACAAAGTGATTCATCCTGGTTTATTGGAACGACGAAGAAGCTGTCCTATTCCCAAACTGGGAAACTGGAATCACCTGATTAGAAAGTGGGATAACTTCTTCATCCCAACTCCTATGAGATTAATTCAACTTCCTGGTGATTCTCCACCACTTTATGTATCCAAATCAAGCTTCTTACAAAGTGATTCATCCTGGTTTATTGGAACGACGAAGAAGCTGTCCTATTCCCAAACTGGGAAACTGGAATCACCTGATTAGAAAGTGGGATAACTTCTTCATCCCAACTCCTATGAGATTTATTCAACTTCCTGGTGATTCTCCACCACTTTATGTATCCAAATCAAGCTTCTTACAAAGTGATTCATCCTGGTTTGATTGGAACGACGAAGAAGCTGTCCTATTCCCAAACTGGGAAACTGGAATCACCTGATTAGAAAGTGGGATAACTTCTTCATCCCAACTCCTATGAGATTTATTCAACTTCCTGGTGATTCTCCACCACTTTATGTATCCAAATCAAGCTTCTTACAAAGTGATTCATCCTGGTGTTATTGGAACGACGAAGAAGCTGTCCTATTCCCAAACTGGGAAACTGGAATCACCTGATTAGAAAGTGGGATAACTTCTTCATCCCAACTCCTATGAGATTTATTCAACTTCCTGGTGATTCTCCACCACTTTATGTATCCAAATCAAGCTTCTTACAAAGTGATTCATCCTGGTTTGATTGGAACGACGAAGAAGCTGTCCTATTCCCAAACTGGGAAACTGGAATCACCTGATTAGAAAGTGGGATAACTTCTTCATCCCAACTCCTATGAGATTTATTCAACTTCCTGGTGATTCTCCACCACTTTATGTATCCAAATCAAGCTTCTTACAAAGTGATTCATCCTGGTTTGATTGGAACGACGAAGAAGCTGTCCTATTCCCAAACTGGGAAACTGGAATCACCTGATTAGAAAGTGGGATAACTTCTTCATCCCAACTCCTATGAGATTAATTCAACTTCCTGGTGATTCTCCACCACTTTATGTATCCAAATCAAGCTTCTTACAAAGTGATTCATCCTGGTGTTATTGGAACGACGAAGAAGCTGTCCTATTCCCAAACTGGGAAACTGGAATCACCTGATTAGAAAGTGGGATAACTTCTTCATCCCAACTCCTATGAGATTTATTCAACTTCCTGGTGATTCTCCACCACTTTATGTATCCAAATCAAGCTTCTTACAAAGTGATTCATCCTGGTTTGATTGGAACGACGAAGAAGCTGTCCTATTCCCAAACTGGGAAACTGGAATCACCTGATTAGAAAGTGGGATAACTTCTTCATCCCAACTCCTATGAGATTTATTCAACTTCCTGGTGATTCTCCACCACTTTATGTATCCAAATCAAGCTTCTTACAAAGTGATTCATCCTGGTTTGATTGGAACGACGAAGAAGCTGTCCTATTCCCAAACTGGGAAACTGGAATCACCTGATTAGAAAGTGGGATAACTTCTTCATCCCAACTCCTATGAGATTAATTCAACTTCCTGGTGATTCTCCACCACTTTATGTATCCAAATCAAGCTTCTTACAAAGTGATTCATCCTGGTTTATTGGAACGACGAAGAAGCTGTCCTATTCCCAAACTGGGAAACTGGAATCACCTGATTAGAAAGTGGGATAACTTCTTCATCCCAACTCCTATGAGATTAATTCAACTTCCTGGTGATTCTCCACCACTTTATGTATCCAAATCAAGCTTCTTACAAAGTGATTCATCCTGGTTTGATTGGAACGACGAAGAAGCTGTCCTATTCCCAAACTGGGAAACTGGAATCACCTGATTAGAAAGTGGGATAACTTCTTCATCCCAACTCCTATGAGATTTATTCAACTTCCTGGTGATTCTCCACCACTTTATGTATCCAAATCAAGCTTCTTACAAAGTGATTCATCCTGGTTTATTGGAACGACGAAGAAGCTGTCCTATTCCCAAACTGGGAAACTGGAATCACCTGATTAGAAAGTGGGATAACTTCTTCATCCCAACTCCTATGAGATTTATTCAACTTCCTGGTGATTCTCCACCACTTTATGTATCCAAATCAAGCTTCTTACAAAGTGATTCATCCTGGTTTATTGGAACGACGAAGAAGCTGTCCTATTCCCAAACTGGGAAACTGGAATCACCTGATTAGAAAGTGGGATAACTTCTTCATCCCAACTCCTATGAGATTTATTCAACTTCCTGGTGATTCTCCAACACTTTATGTATCCAAATCAAGCTTCTTACAAAGTGATTCATCCTGGTTTGATTGGAACGACGAAGAAGCTGTCCTATTCCCAAACTGGGAAACTGGAATCACCTGATTAGAAAGTGGGATAACTTCTTCATCCCAACTCCTATGAGATTAATTCAACTTCCTGGTGATTCTCCACCACTTTATGTATCCAAATCAAGCTTCTTACAAAGTGATTCATCCTGGTTTATTGGAACGACGAAGAAGAAGCTGTCCTATTCCCAAACTGGGAAACTGGAATCACCTGATTAGAAAGTGGGATAACTTCTTCATCCCAACTCCTATGAGATTTATTCAACTTCCTGGTGATTCTCCACCACTTTATGTATCCAAATCAAGCTTCTTACAAAGTGATTCATCCTGGTTTGATTGGAACGACGAAGAAGCTGTCCTATTCCCAAACTGGGAAACTGGAATCACCTGATTAGAAAGTGGGATAACTTCTTCATCCCAACTCCTATGAGATTTATTCAACTTCCTGGTGATTCTCCACCACTTTATGTATCCAAATCAAGCTTCTTACAAAGTGATTCATCCTGGTTTATTGGAACGACGAAGAAGCTGTCCTATTCCCAAACTGGGAAACTGGAATCACCTGATTAGAAAGTGGGATAACTTCTTCATCCCAACTCCTATGAGATTTATTCAACTTCCTGGTGATTCTCCACCACTTTATGTATCCAAATCAAGCTTCTTACAAAGTGATTCATCCTGGTTTGATTGGAACGACGAAGAAGCTGTCCTATTCCCAAACTGGGAAACTGGAATCACCTGATTAGAAAGTGGGATAACTTCTTCATCCCAACTCCTATGAGATTTATTCAACTTCCTGGTGATTCTCCACCACTTTATGTATCCAAATCAAGCTTCTTACAAAGTGATTCATCCTGGTTATTGGAACGACGAAGAAGCTGTCCTATTCCCAAACTGGGAAACTGGAATCACCTGATTAGAAAGTGGGATAACTTCTTCATCCCAACTCCTATGAGATTTATTCAACTTCCTGGTGATTCTCCACCACTTTATGTATCCAAATCAAGCTTCTTACAAAGTGATTCATCCTGGTTTGATTGGAACGACGAAGAAGCTGTCCTATTCCCAAACTGGGAAACTGGAATCACCTGATTAGAAAGTGGGATAACTTCTTCATCCCAACTCCTATGAGATTTATTCAACTTCCTGGTGATTCTCCACCACTTTATGTATCCAAATCAAGCTTCTTACAAAGTGATTCATCCTGGTGTTATTGGAACGACGAAGAAGCTGTCCTATTCCCAAACTGGGAAACTGGAATCACCTGATTAGAAAGTGGGATAACTTCTTCATCCCAACTCCTATGAGATTTATTCAACTTCCTGGTGATTCTCCACCACTTTATGTATCCAAATCAAGCTTCTTACAAAGTGATTCATCCTGGTGTTATTGGAACGACGAAGAAGCTGTCCTATTCCCAAACTGGGAAACTGGAATCACCTGATTAGAAAGTGGGATAACTTCTTCATCCCAACTCCTATGAGATTTATTCAACTTCCTGGTGATTCTCCACCACTTTATGTATCCAAATCAAGCTTCTTACAAAGTGATTCATCCTGGTTTATTGGAACGACGAAGAAGCTGTCCTATTCCCAAACTGGGAAACTGGAATCACCTGATTAGAAAGTGGGATAACTTCTTCATCCCAACTCCTATGAGATTTATTCAACTTCCTGGTGATTCTCCACCACTTTATGTATCCAAATCAAGCTTCTTACAAAGTGATTCATCCTGGTTTGATTGGAACGACGAAGAAGTGTCACTTTTAGATGATGTTTTGAGTGATTCTGAGATTTAGGAAAGATTAGAAGAGATTTCAGAAGATTTAAGTATAAATGAGGTTAAGATTCTAAAGAACTAAAGAGAGAGACTAAGAGAGACTCTTAACTATACACTTTTGTGTATTAGAGCATGATTCAACTAATCCAGGATAATCAGATGAAAAGATTAAAGAGATTAAGAGATTTTAGTGAGAGAATAGAGAGAGACTCAAAACTCCATTAGATTGATTAATGAGAGAGTTTACAACACATATAGATTAGGGATACATCAATTCGTCCAGGTTCACTCTAGCTAGGATAGAAAGCATGTGTAGTCAAAGATGCTTGATTTAAACTAGCCAATAAGGTTCCTCACATGCTTGGGCATCTTGCTTTAGCTTTCCAGCTGGTGCCAGCCTGTCTAAAGCTCTCTAGCCTTGACCAGACCTTATCCAAACTCCTCCTTGCTTATTCAGACTCATCCTGGCGTGATTCACTCTTCACATAGATGCCCAAGTCTTTTAACTCAGTTACCACAGTAACAATAAAGTTACTGTGGTAAATCTCCAAGTTACTGCCTGCTCCAAATCCCTTCCTCTATCCATGTATCCACTCTCCATCTCCTCATCTCAACACTCCCCCTCAAGCTTGACCATGTAGAACAAGTCAAGCTTGGAAACCATGAAGACCTCCCTCATTAAAAACCTCACCAAGGAAAACCCAATGGGATAAAACCTTGATGAGGGAAAAAGAGTGGAGACTCCATGGTTAAGGGGCTCAGCTCCTAGGAGTAAGATCAATGAGTCCAAGTCTTGATAGTATGGACTCCATTGTCTTTACTCTCGCTGCCTTAGTAAACACATCTGCAAGCTGATCTTCACTTCTTGTATAACATGGCAATATCACTCCAAGTATAATCATCTGCCTCACCTTGTGACAATCAACTTCTATATGCTTCGTCCTCTCATGAAAGACTGAGTTAGAAGCAATGTGGATAGCTGCTTGATTGTCACAATGCATTGTCATAGGAGTACTCTGCTCAATCTCCAAATGCTTCAAGATCCCTTGATCCACACCAACTCGTTTGTCAGCTTCAACATGGCTCTATACTCAGCTTCAGCACTTGAACAGGAGATAACCTTCTGCTTCTTACTCTTCCAAGTGACCAAGTTCCCTCCAATGAATGTACAATACCCAGTAGTTGATCTCCTGTCCACTCTATCTCCTGCCCAATCAGCATCACAATATCCAACCACTTCTGTACTGCCATTACAACCCATCCAAACTCCTTGACCAGACGTGCCACTCAAATACCTCAGTATCCTATCAACCATCTTCCAATGATGAACCTTTGGTGCCTGCATATGCTGGCTCACTTGATTCACTGCAAAGCATATATCAGGTCTTGTAATCGTCAAGTAGATCAGCTTTCCAACCATCCTCCTATACAGCTTAGCATCCTCAAACAACTGGTTCTCTTCAACCTCCCCCTCACGCAAGACCTTATACCCCTCCTCAAGAGGTGTCTTAGCTATCTTTCCTCCAAGCACATCAGCTTCCTTTAGCATATCCATTGCATACTTCCTTTGAGACATGAACAAACCCTCCTTTGATCTGCATATCTCAATCCCCAAGAAATACTTCATCTCTCCCAAGTCTTTGATATCAAATACTGACCTGAGAAACTCTTTAGTGGCTTTAATCCCAGCCTTATCACTCCCTGTGATAATCAAATCATCCACATACACTAGAATCACAATGATCCCTGATGGCCCGACCAGTGTGAAGAGTGTGTGATCTAGTTCAGACTTCCTGAACCCTCTCCCATTGAGTGTTGTACTCAGCTTCCTGTACCAGGCTCTAGGAGACTGCTTCAACCCATATATAGCTTTCTTCAATCTCAAAACATTTCCTGGCTTTACTAGATGCTCAAGACCAGGAGGAGGAAGCATATATACCTCATCTTCTAGCTCACCTTGCAGGAAAGCATTCTTCACATCCATCTGCCACAAATCCCACTCCAAGTTTGTTGCAATGGATAACACAATTCGAATTGTGTGAAGCTTGGCCACTGGTGCAAAAGTATCAATGTAATCTTCTCCATAAGTCTGTGTAAATCCTCTTGCAACCAGCCTGGTCTTGTGCCTATCTATCTCCCCATTTGCAAGATATTTAATGGTGAAGATCCATCTGCTTGAAACTGCCTTCTTCCCTCTAGGTAATTCACTCTCATACCAAGTGTCATTCCTGATCATTGCATCCCTTTCATCTCCTACTGAATCTCTCCAAACCTTGTGCTTCATAGCTTCTTCATAAGATCTTGGTATCTCATTCTCATCCAAGTTACACATAAACACCATGTGCTCTTCTGGAAACTCAGCAAAGGAACACATGGCTTGAGAGGGATGCTCCACAGCCTGGGCATTGTAGTACACTCTCGTGTTTACCCAGTTGGAAGGATCCCTCCTTATCCTTGTGCTCCTCCGCAAGGTCTCAACCTGTTCTTCAGCCTGAACATTCTCTTGTGCTTCCTCTCTTAAACCAGTAGGTTCTCCCTGCTCATTTCCAGCAGGTTCTCCCTGCTCATTTCCACCTGACTGAGCTCCACTCTCTACTTCCTGTGTCTCCTCCTGATCATGCTGACCTGAATCCTCTTGGTTATGCTCCTGCTCCCTGATTCAGATCCATTCCCCCTCTCATGATCAAGAGGAGTTGTTCCTCCAGCTTCTCCAGCTTGATTAGTAGGTCCTGTTCTTCCTGGTTCCTGATCTTGGGATAATCCTATCCCTAGCCTCTCCAACAACACCCTCAATGTTGTTGCCTTCTCTGATGGAGCTCGGGACAGATCCTCTAGGTCTTCCCATTTCTTCTCCTCATAATACCCTTTAGACTCAACAAACTTCACTTCTCTAGATACCATAACCCTCCTAGTTATTGGATCATAACATTTGTAGCCTTTCTGAGTGATTGAGTACCCAATGAACATAGCTTTAGTACTCTTTGCTTCTAGCTTGTTCCTTCTTTCTCCGGGACTCATCACATAACATAAGCACCCAAAGACTCTCAAATGATCAATGTGTGGCTTGGTCTTGTTCAATACTTCAAAGGGAGACAGTTTCTTCAAGACACGGGTTGGCACTCTATTGATGAGATAGCAAGCAGTCTGAACAGCATCACTCCAAAACCTCTTAGGGACATTCATGTGGAACATGATTGATCTCGCAACCTCCATCAAATGTCTGTTCTTCCTCTCAGCCACCCCATTTTGTTGTGGTGTGTAAGGACAGCTAGTTTGTTGCACAATCCCATGCTTTGCAAGATGACTCTTGAAAGCATTACTAGTGTATTCTCCTCCATTATCAGACCTCAGAATCTTCACAGTGGCATTGTACTGATTAGTAACATATGCTTGGAAGTTCATGAAGGCTTCTAGGACTCTGTCTTTGGAGGGAATCATGGTGATCCATGTGTACTTTGACTTCTCATCAATGAAAGTCACAAAGTACTTATGGCTGTCTCTAGACATGCAGGGAGCTGTCCACACGTCTGAATGCACCAGATCAAAGCAATTCTCATATCTGGTTTCTGATGTTGGGAAGACAGTCCTACAGTGCTTTCCAAGTATACAAGCTTCACACTCCAAGTGATTGAACGCCATACTTGGTAGAATCAGTTCAATTGCCTTGGCATGAGGATGTCCCAGCCTTGCATGCCATGTGAGATTATCACACCTATCCGTTGTGCTGCTTAAACACACAGACTCCACAGGACTAGGCGCCTCAGTTGTTTGGAGATGATAGAGCTGATGCTTGCTGTCTCCTCTGCCAATAACCCTTCCAGTCTTCAAATCCTGGAACTCAACTTCATTTGGTCTGAAAACCACTTGACAATCCAGATCAACTGTAGCCTTCTTAACTGAGATTAGATTGGATGTAAACTGAGGTAGGTAGAAGGCAGTAGAGTTCTTCTCAAACAAGCTTGAGGTTTCCCACTCCTTTATTGGGATCCTGGTACCATGGCTATCATGACACTCCCTGTTGCTGCTTTTTAACCTCACTGATTAGTCTCTTGTCACTGATCATGTGGTTGTGTTGCTCCAGAGTCAATGATGATGGGTTTAGATGTGGATGCTTTGCAGGACACCATGACTCCGGTTCGTAGCCAAGCATCACATGCTTACCCAACTCATCCCATCCTTCTTTGTTTCACACAACTCATCTGCCCTCTTGGTATCCATTCCTCCATATCCGCACTGTCTTTCCTGTTGAGTTGAGCTGAATATATATGTATGAAGAGCTAAGGAGTTGAAGAGGAAAGGAGATGAGGAAGCTTGAGAGAGTTTAGGGAGAGCATGGTACGGACGTCCGTACAAGGCCGTACAAGCCGTACAGTCCGTACCATCCAGCATCGACCAAGACTTACCTTGCATCAGCCAAAGTAACACGGTAACTAAGGTAAAGGGAAGGAACTTACCTTGAGGCATCAGACCGTTTAGGGATAAGGTAGAGCGCGCCTTGACAGGCTGGAACAGCTGGAAAGGCAAGAGCATCTCGGTCCAAGATGCCAGATACTCCGCGCATGTGGAGAAGCTAATGGCTAGTCCAAATGAGCTTATCCTCTCCTGATTGACCTCACATGCTTTAGTCTTCTCTTGATTTCGAAAACCCTTGTATGCTCTCTCTATATATTGTAACTCATCAACCCTAATGAAGATTATGCAGTTTGAGTCTCTCTAATCTCTTAGACACTATGCTTTTCTCTTAGACACTAAACGGCTCTATCTAGTCTCCTAATCTTTCACAAACTTCTCTTAATCACTTCCTAAACACTCTCTTTATTCTGTTTACTCTAAGGATCTCTTAATCTCATATGGTATCAGAGCCAGGTTCATTTGAATCTGGGGTTTGATCTTTAGAGAGTTACAAGCTAAACGTCTTTGAAGCTACACGCGAGTAGTCTTGAAGGTGTTGAAGCTGTGGTCCGTTCTAGTTGAAGCTGTGCTACGTTCTGTTGGTTTGCGTGATTCTAGACTCAAGGTTGGTGTGTACGAAATCCAAGATCCAAGTTTTCAAGTCAAGCAAAGATGGAAATGGATGGAACATGAGGATGAAGGGGATGAAGGTAGCGGTTACTTTCAAAGGTAGCAACTACCTTGTGTGGTCTCGGATGGTGAAGACTGCTGTGGGAAGTAAGGGTTTGTGGGGGCACATCACAACAGGGGAGGCTCCGAAACTCATTACTCAGGGAGGAGATCAAGAAGAGGTCTCCAATGAAGCGGCTGTGGAGAAATGGCAACAAGAAGACATGCTGGTGATGACGGTTCTACACGCATCCTTGGACCCAGCTATCTTGGATGCCTACAGCTACTGTGAATCAGCCAAGGAGCTGTGGGACACGCTGAAGAAGGTGTATGGGAACACTTCCAACCTCAGCCGTGTGTTTGAAGTGAAGCTAGCGATCAACCGTCTTGCACAAGAGGACATGGAGTTCACTAAGCACTTGGGGAGGTTCAGGTCCTTATGGTCAGAGCTGGAGATGCTGAGGCCGAGCACAACTGATCCAGATCAGCTGAATGAGAGGCGCGAGCAAGACAAGGTCTTTGGGCTGCTTCTCACACTGAACCCGGCCTACAC
The DNA here is from genome assembly GCF_020379485.1 of Brassica napus. Lineage (NCBI taxonomy): Eukaryota > Viridiplantae > Streptophyta > Magnoliopsida > Brassicales > Brassicaceae > Brassica > Brassica napus. Next base: position 5,147 of record NW_026015256.1, on the reverse strand, counting down.
CCAGCTCATCCAGCACATGTTAAGGTCAGACAAGCTTCCGGACCTTGAGGAGGTGTGTGCACAAATCCAAAGGGAGCAGGGATCCATGGGTTTGTTTGGAGGAAAGGGGAGCTCTCTCTTGCCAATCAAGCAGCTCATGAGGATTCAACCGAGGCTCCACAAGCAAACAAGGCATCTCACGGGAAGTACGAGGACAGGAAGTTCAATGGCAACTGTGATCATTGCAAGAAGCATGGTCATAAGAAGAGCCAATGCTGGATACTGCACCCCACCTCAAGCCGGCCAAGTTCATGAAGGAGCGTGAGGGAAGGGCAAATGTGACTGAAGGTTCAAGCGGAGCTGGCACCAGCAAGATCAGTGAAGTGGATGGGCTTGGAGGCAATGATGGGAATGGGAAGTCTCTGGTGGCTTACACAGGCGCCTCAAGCTCCCGCAGCAATGATGACTACATCAAGAGATCAGACCTTGATGCCCTCTTCAAAATGCTAAAGGAAAACGGTAACACTTACGGTTATTCCTTTGGAGCTTCTATGATTGCATATAAGGATGATCACTTGATTAGAGAACTAGTAGAACGGTTAGAAGCTAGGAATGAGTATAGGCATGCTTACATTGCTAGAACTGATAAGATGCATTCATCACTTAGTAATCTATGCCATAATGCTAAACGAGTAGGTAAACCATTGATTGTTGATTCTGGTGCATCACATCATATGATAAGTGATGAAAACTTGATTAAGGATATAGAACCTACACATGGGCATGTGATGATAGCAAATGGGGATAAGATACCCATTAGAGGAATAGGAAAGCTTAAGCTGTTTAACAAAGAATCTAGAGCTTTTTACATGCCTGAATTCACATCAAACCTATTATCAGTGAAGAAATGTACTAATGATTTACAATGCAATGTTATCTTTAGTCCTAATGATGTGAAGTTTCAGGATATTGAGAGCAGCAGGTTGATTGGGAAAGGGGTGACTAAGGGAGATCTCTATATGCTTGAAGAACTCACTTCTGTTCCTGATTATAGTTGCTCGTTTACTTCTGCTTCTTTGTTGAATAAAAATGCATTGTGGCATGCTAGAGTAGGACACCCTCATGTTAAAGCTTTGAACTTAATGGTACCAGGTGTTGTTTGAGAATAAGGATTGTGAAGCTTGCATTTTAGGCAAGCATTGTAGAACTGTGTTTCAAAAGTCTACTACTGTTTATGATAATTGCTTTGATCTAATTCATTCAGATGTATGGACTGCCCCTTGCTTATCTAGAGATAGTTATAAGTATTTTGTCACATTCATTGATGAAAAATCCAAATACACCTGGTTAACCTTAATTCAGACCAAAGATAGGGTACTTGATGCATTTAGGAATTTTCAAACTTATGTAACTAACCATTATCATGCTAAGATTAAAATTTTGAGATCAGATAATGGAGGAGAGTACACGAGTCATGCATTCAAGCAACACCTATCACAACATGGGATTCTACATCAAACAAGCTGTCCTTATACTCCACAGCAAAATGGAGTGGCTGAGAGGAAGAATAGGCATCTCATGGAAGTGGCAAGGTCACTTATGTTTCAGAGTAATGTTCCAAAGAGATTTTGGAGTGATGCGGTTGCCACTGCTTGTTACCTGATAAACAGAACTCCAACCAAAGTTCTGAATGAGAAGGCTCCATTTGAAGTTCTGAACAGGTACAAGCCAGCTCTTGATTACTTGCGAGTCTTTGGATGCCTATGCTTGTCCTCAAACCAGGAGAGATGATCAACAAGCTAGAAGCAAGAAGCACTAAGGCTGTGTTCATAGGATACTCAGCTACACAGAAAGGATACAAATGCTATGATCCTATAGCAAGGAGAGTTCTTGTATCTAGAGATGTGAAGTTCTTGGAAGATAGAGGATACTATGAAGAAAAGAATCAAGAAGACCTGAAGGACTTAACATCAGACAAGGCCACCACCTTGCGGATCATTCTTGAAGGTCTTGGAATCAGTACATCCCAGGATCCGAGGAATCACGCAACTACACCTCCTGAAGTTGGTTCACCATCCCACCTTGATCATGAGGGAGGAGAGGAGCATGAGGAGCCTATGCAAGAGGCCAACCAAGATGAAGGAGGAGTAGAGAATGAAGGAGAAGAGAGCATAGGCTCGGATGGTCATGGACATGATCATGGTGTGACACAAACACCTTCTCAAGATGAAGTGGTAGAAGAACAACAGGAAGAAGAACCAGTTGTGCAGCCACTAAGAAGGAGTACAAGGATAAGGAAGGATCCTTCCAGTTGGGTAAACACGAGAGTGTACTACAATGCCCAAGCTGTGGAGCATCCTTCTCAAGCCGTGTGCTCCTTTGCTCAATATCCAGAAGCACATTGCGCGTTCATGGTAAACTTGGATGAGAATCACATCCCAAGAAGCTATGAAGAAGCAATGAAGATAAAGAATGGAAGGAATCAGTTGGAGATGAGGCAGGAGCGATGATCAAGAATGATACATGGTATGAGAGTGAGTTACCAAAAGGGAAGAAGGCTGTGACTAGTAGATGGATATTCACAATCAAGTACAAAGCGGATGGAAAGGTTGAGAGGAAGAAGTCAAGACTAGTTGCAAGAGGGTTCACTCAAACTTATGGAGAAGATTACATAGAAACCTTTGCACCAGTAGCTAAACTCCACACAATCCGGATTGTACTAAGCTTGGCTGTGAATCTTGGATGGGGGTTATGGCAAATGGATGTGAAGAATGCGTTTCTACAAGGTGAACTTGAGGATGAAGTGTATATGCATCCACCTCCAGGCCTTGAACACTTAGTAAAGAGTGGGAATGTACTGAGATTGAAGAAAGCCATCTATGGACTGAAGCAATCACCAAGGGCTTGGTACAACAAGTTGAGCACTACTCTGAATGGCCGAGGCTTCAAGAAGTCTGAACTAGATCACACTCTCTTCACTCTCACGACTCCCTCAGGTATGATTGCTCTCCTTGTGTATGTTGATGATATCATTATCACAGGGAGTGATAAGGAAGGTATCATAGCAACCAAGGAGTTTCTTAAATCCATGTTTGAGATTAAAGACTTGGGAGAAATGAAATACTTCCTTGGAATTGAGATATGTAGATCCAAGGAAGGTTTGTTCATGTCCCAAAGGAAATATACACTTGATCTTTTGAAAGGTGCAGGTGCTTATGGAGGCAAGACAGCAAGGATGCCTATGGAGGATGGCTACAAAGTCCCACGAGAGGGGGAGATTGAAGACAGCAAACCTTATCAGGATCCTAAACTCTATAGAAAACTAGTTGGCAAATTGATTTATCTTACTATAACTAGACCTGACATCTGCTTTGCTGTGAATCAGGTGAGTCAACACATGCAAGTGCCTAAGGAACATCACTGGCACATGGTGGAGAGGATCTTGATGTATCTCAACGGCTCACCTGATCAAGGAGTATGGATGGGCTGCAATGGAAGCACTGAAGTGGTGGGATATTGTGATGCGGATTGGGCTGGTGATAGAGCAGACAGGAGATCAACCACAGGCTATTGCACATTCATTGGAGGCAACTTGGTGACTTGGAAGAGCAAGAAGCAGAAGGTAGTGTCATGTTCAAGTGCAGAAGCCGAGTATAGAGCCATGCTGAAGCTCACCAACGAGTTGGTATGGATCAAAGGCATCTTGAAGCACTTGGAGATCGATCAAGCAACTCCAATGACAATGCATTGTGACAATCAAGCTGCCATCCACATTGCATCCAACTCGGTGTTTCATGAGAGGACCAAGCACATTGAAGTTGATTGTCACAAGGTGAGGCAGATGATTGTGCTAGGGGTGATCTTGCCATGTTACACAAGGAGTGAAGATCAGCTAGCGGATGTGTTCACCAAGGCTGCAAGACAGAAGACAATGGAGTCCATTCACATCAGGTTGGGCCTCATTGATCTTGGGAAGAGAAGGAGCTAATCCCCTTAGCTGCAAGGTCTTTACTCTTTTTCCCTCATCAAAGTTTTATCCCATTGGGTTTTCTTTGGTGAGGTTTTTAATGAGGAAGATCTTGTGGCTGTCCAAGCTTAGACTTATACAAAGCTAAGCTTGAGGGGGAGTGTTGAGTTGAGCTGAATATATATGTATGAAGAGCTAAGGAGTTGAAGAGGAAAGGAGATGAGGAAGCTTGAGAGAGTTTAGGGAGAGCATGGTACGGACGTCCGTACAAGGCCGTACAAGCCGTACAGTCCGTACCATCCAGCATCGACCAAGACTTACCTTGCATCAGCCAAGTAACACGGTAACTAAGGTAAAGGGAAGGAACTTACCTTGAGGCATCAGACCGTTTAGGGATAAGGTAGAGCGCGCCTTGACAGGCTGGAACAGCTGGAAAGGCAAGAGCATCTCGGTCCAAGATGCCAGATACTCCGCGCATGTGGAGAAGCTAATTGGCTAGTCCAAATGAGCTTATCCTCTCCTGATTGACCTCACATGCTTTAGTCTTCTCTTGATTTCGAAAACCCTTGTATGCTCTCTCTATATATTGTAACTCATCAACCCTAATGAAGATTATGCAGTTTGAGTCTCTCTAATCTCTTAGACACTATGCTTTTCTCTTAGACACTAAACGGCTCTATCTAGTCTCCTAATCTTTCACAAACTTCTCTTAATCACTTCCTAAACACTCTCTTTATTCTGTTTACTCTAAGGATCTCTTAATCTCATATCTCCTTACTGTTTCTCCCATGTAAGTTGAGTATGAACACTCTCCTATAACCATCTGCTGAAGTACATCCTTGATTCTCTTCAAGATTACACTCATCCTGCCACTTAAGTGCTCAGACTCGCTATTCCTTTCTCCATACCTTCTCTTCATTAACCACCTCTCTTTAGAAAGTTTCTCAACTTCCCCTTTAATCAGCTTGTTGTACCTCCCCTTCCATCTTTCTGGCTTTCCTGTTCATTTCCACACATTCACAAGTATATTTCAACAAGCTCACATACCTCTTCCATTCAGAAAGCTGAAGATCACATGCTTTGTCTTCCTCCATTCTTGACTACCATCTTGGATTTTCTGTGGTGTCTTTCACACATCTAGGCTCTGACGCACATTTCTATCAGCTTCCCACAAGCTGATAACATATCCTTCACTTTCCAA
>NW_026015255.1:0-22108 GCF_020379485.1 Brassica napus | reverse complement strand
ATTGTTGATTCTGGTGACACATCACATCTAGGATAGTGATGAAACTTGATTGGATATTAGAACCTACACATGGGCATGTGATGATAGCAAATGGGGATAAGAACCCATTAGAGGAATAGGAAAGCTTAAGCTGTTTAACAAAGAATCTAGAGCTTTTTAACATGCCTGAATTCACATCAAACCTATTATCAGTGAAGAAATGTACTAATGATTTACAATGCAATGTTATCTTTAGTCCTAATGATGTGAAAGTTTCAGGATATTGAGAGCAGCAGGTTGATTGGGAAAGGGGTGACTAAGGGATCTCTATATGCTTGAAGAACTCACTTCTGTTCCTGATTATAGTTGCTCGTTTACTTCTGCTTCTTTGTTGAATAAAAATGCATTGTGGCATGCTAGAGTAGGACACCCTCATGTTAAAGCTTTGAACTTAATGGTACCAGGTGTTGTGTTTGAGAATAAGGATTGTGAAGCTTGCATTTTAGGCAAGCATTGTAGAACTGTGTTTCAAAAGTCTACTACTGTTTATGATAATTGCTTTGATCTAATTCATTCAGATGTATGGACTGCCCCTTGCTTATCTAGAGATAGTTATAAGTATTTTGTCACATTCATTGGAAAAATCCAAATACACCTGGTTAACCTTAATTCAGACCAAAGATAGGGTACTTGATGCATTTAGGAATTTCAAACTTATGTAACTAACCATTATCATGCTAAGATTAAAATTTTGAGATCAGATAATGGAGGAGAGTACACGAGTCATGCATTCAAGCAACACCTATCACAACATGGGATTCTACATCAAACAAGCTGTCCTTATACTCCACAGCAAAATGGAGTGGCTGAGAGGAAGAATAGGCATCTCATGGAAGTGGCAAGGTCACTTATGTTTCAGAGTAATGTTCCAAAGAGATTTTGGAGTGATGCGGTTGCCACTGCTTGTTACCTGATAACAGAACTCCAACCAAAGTTCTGAATGAGAAGGCTCCATTTGAAGTTCTGAACAGGTACAAGCCAGCTCTTGATTACTTGCGAGTCTTTGGATGCCTATGCTTTGTCCTCAAACCAGGAGAGATGATCAACAAGCTAGAAGCAAGAAGCACTAAGGCTGTGTTCATAGGATACTCAGCTACACAGAAAGGATACAAATGCTATGATCCTATAGCAAGGAGAGTTCTTGTATCTAGAGATGTGAAGTTCTTGGAAGATAGAGGATACTATGAAGAAAAGAATCAAGAAGACCTGAAGGACTTAACATCAGACAAGGCCACCACCTTGCGGATCATTCTTGAAGGTCTTGGAATCAGTACATCCCAGGATCCGAGGAATCACGCAACTACACCTCCTGAAGTTGGTTCACCATCCCACCTTGATCATGAGGGAGGAGAGGAGCATGAGGAGCCTATGCAAGAGGCCAACCAAGATGAAGGAGGAGTAGAGAATGAAGGAGAAGAGAGCATAGGCTCGGATGGTCATGGACATGATCATGGTGTGACACAAACACCTTCTCAAGATGAAGTGGTAGAAGAACAACAGGAAGAAGAACCGTTGTGCAGCCACTAAGAAGGAGTACAAGGATAAGGAAGGATCCTTCCAGTTGGGTAACACAAGAGTGTACTAACAAGGATGCCCAAGCTGTGAGCATCCTTCTCAAGCCGTGTGCTCCTTTGCTCAATATCCAGAAGCACATTGCGCGTTCATGGTAAACTTGGATGAGAATCACATCCCAAGAAGCTATGAAGAAGCAATGAAATAAAGAATGGAAGGAATCAGTTGGAGATGAGGCAGGAGCGATGATCAAGAATGATACATGGTATGAGAGTGAGTTACCAAAAGGGAAGAAGGCTGTGACTAGTAGATGGATATTCACAATCAAGTACAAAGCGGATGGAAAGGTTGAGAGGAAGAAGTCAAGACTAGTTGCAAGAGGGTTCACTCAAACTTATGGAGAAGATTACATAGAAACCTTTGCACCAGTAGCTAAACTCCACACAATCCGGATTGTACTAAGCTTGGCTGTGAATCTTGGATGGGGGTTATGGCAAATGGATGTGAAGAATGCGTTTCTACAAGGTGAACTTGAGGATGAAGTGTATATGCCACCTCCAGGCCTTGAACACTTAGTAAGAGTGGAATGTACTGAGATTGAAGAAAGCCATCTATGGACTGAAGCAATCACCAAGGGCTTGGTACAACAAGTTGAGCACTACTCTGAATGGCCGAGGCTTCAAGAAGTCTGAACTAGATCACACTCTCTTCACTCTCACGACTCCCTCAGGTATGATTGCTCTCCTTGTGTATGTTGATGATATCATTATCACAGGGAGTGATAAGGAAGGTATCATAGCAACCAAGGAGTTTCTTAAATCCATGTTTGAGATTAAAGACTTGGGAGAAATGAAATACTTCCTTGGAATTGAGATATGTAGATCCAAGGAAGGTTTGTTCATGTCCCAAAGGAAATATACACTTGATCTTTTGAAAGGTGCAGGTGCTTATGGAGGCAAGACAGCAAGGATGCCTATGGAGGATGGCTACAAAGTCCCACGAGAGGGGAGATTGAAGACAGCAACCTTATCAGGATCCTAAACTCTATAGAAAACTAGTTGGCAAATTGATTTATCTTACTATAACTAGACCTGACATCTGCTTTGCTGTGAATCAGGTGAGTCAACACATGCAAGTGCCTAAGGAACATCACTGGCACATGGTGGAGAGGATCTTGATGTATCTCAACGGCTCACCTGATCAAGGAGTATGGATGGGCTGCAATGGAAGCACTGAAGTGGTGGGATATTGTGATGCGGATTGGGCTGGTGATAGAGCAGACAGGAGATCAACCACAGGCTATTGCACATTCATTGGAGGCAACTTGGTGACTTGGAAGAGCAAGAAGCAGAAGGTAGTGTCATGTTCAAGTGCAGAAGCCGAGTATAGAGCCATGCTGAAGCTCACCAACGAGTTGGTATGGATCAAAGGCATCTTGAAGCACTTGGAGATCGATCAAGCAACTCCAATGACAATGCATTGTGACAATCAAGCTGCCATCCACATTGCATCCAACTCGGTGTTTCATGAGAGGACCAAGCACATTGAAGTTGATTGTCACAAGGTGAGGCAGATGATTGTGCTAGGGGTGATCTTGCCATGTTACACAAGGAGTGAAGATCAGCTAGCGGATGTGTTCACCAAGGCTGCAAGACAGAAGACAATGGAGTCCATTCACATCAGGTTGGGCCATTGATCTTGGGAAGAGAAGGAGCTAATCCCCTTAGCTGCAAGGTCTTTACTCTTTTTCCCTCATCAAAGTTTTATCCCATTGGGTTTTCTTTGGTGAGGTTTTTAATGAGGAAGATCTTGTGGCTGTCCAAGCTGACTTATACAAAGCTAAGCTTGAGGGGAGTGTTGAGTTGAGCTGATATATATTATGAAGAGCTAAGGAGTTGAAGAGGAAAGGAGATGAGGAAGCTTGAGAGAGTTTAGGGAGAGCATGGTACGGACGTCCGTACAAGGCCGTACAAGCCGTACAGTCCGTACCATCCAGCATCGACCAGACTTACCTTGCATCAGCCAAGTAACACGGTAACTAAGGTAAAGGGAAGGAACTTACCTTGAGGCATCAGACCGTTTAGGGATAAGGTAGAGCGCGCCTTGACAGGCTGGAACAGCTGGAAAGGCAAGAGCATCTCGGTCCAAGATGCCAGATACTCCGCGCATGTGGAGAAGCTAATTGGCTAGTCCAAATGAGCTTATCCTCTCCTGATTGACCTCACATGCTTTAGTCTTCTCTTGATTTCGAAAACCCTTGTATGCTCTCTCTATATATTGTAACTCACCACCCTAATGAAGATTATGCAGTTTGAGTCTCTCTAATCTCTTAGACACTATGCTTTTCTCTTAGACACTAAACGGCTCTATCTAGTCTCCTAATCTTTCACAAACTTCTCTTAATCACTTCCTAAACACTCTCTCTTTATTCTGTTTACTCTAAGGATCTCTTATCTCATATCTCCTACTGTTTCTCCCATGTAAGCTGAGTATGACATCTCCTATAACCGATTCTGAAGTACATCCTTATTTCTCTTCAAGATTACCTCATCCTGCCACTTATGTTCAGACTCTCTTCTTTCTCCATACCCTTCTCTTCATTAACCACTCCTTAGAAAGTTTTCTCACCTTCCCCTCTTACAAGCTTGTACCCTCCCTTCCATCTTTCTGGCTTCCTGTTCATTTCCCACACATCACAAGTATATTTAACAAGCTCACATACCTCTTCCATAAGGAGCGAAGATCACAATCTTGCTTCCTCCTTTCTTGACTACTCTCGGATTTGATGTGTTTGTCTTCACCACATCTAGCTTCTGACCACCTTCTCTCAGCCTTCCCACCAAGCTGATAAACATCATCTTTCCTTGTCTCAAGCGCGGATCACCCCTCTGTCCTCAATGACTCTCACAAGCTTGGACTTGCCTAAAGTTGCTTCACTCACTCTTTGTATTGTTTTCCTGAACAACTTCATTTCCCAGCTTCAACCTCTTGTCTGACCTTCTTCGTAGCCATTTCCATGGTTGAGATGATTTGGATTCACCAGACCTCTCACGCCACCAAGATAATGAACCCAGGAGTTAAGAAACACCAAGAACACTCAAGAACACTCAATAACTTTAAGGAAAAAGGAATCACACTCTCCCACTTTGCGCAACCTGGCTCTGATACCATATACACTTTTGTGTATTAGAGCATGATTCAACTAATCCAGGATAATCAGAAAAAGATTAAAGAGATTAAGAAATTTTAGTGAGAGAATAGAGAGAGACTCAAAACTCCATTAGATGATTAATGAGAGTTTACAACCATATAGATTAGGGATACATCAATTCGTCCAGGTTCACTCTAGCTAGGATAGAAAGCATGTGTAGTCAAAGATGCTTGATTTAAACTAGCCAATAAGGTTCCTCACATGCTTGGGCATCTTGCTTTAGCTTTCCAGCTGGTGCCAGCCTGTCTAAAGCTCTCAGCCTTGACCAGACCTTATCCAAACTCCTCCTTGCTTATTCAGACTCATCCTGGCGTGATTCACTCTTTCACATAGATGCCCAAGTCTTTATAACTCAGTTACCACAGTAACAATAAATTTACTGTGGAAATCTCCAAGTTACTGCCTGCCTCAAATCCCTTCCTCTATCCATGTATCCACTCTCCATCTCCTCATCTCAACAATAACTTGCTTGATTTATTATTATGGAGAGATTACATATTTATATGGATCAGCATACAAGGGTTTTGTAATAGTGAAAGCAAATCCTAAAGACTAAGCATGTGGAGTCAAACCAAGGAGAGCGCGCTTCATTTGAATGAACGGAGGTGAGGCTTTACACGCTTGATGCCAAAGGCATCTTTGCCTAGATGCTCCTTTTGCCTTTACAGCTAGCAACAGCTTAAGCCGCGTTCCAACCTTATCCTTCAACGGTCATATCCTAAAGCCTCTTCCTCTTGTAGAGTCATCGGCCACTTTAGGATAGATGTGAGCTTTGCCTTTCTTCCCAAGGTACCTGAGTTGTACGGCCTTTGCCCTATCCGTACACTTCTCCTTAACTTCACACAACTACTCCTTTTCTTCCTTTGATCTCTCTTCTCATGTAAACCCTTGATCCTTTCACTTAATCATCTCCATAACTTAACACTCCCCCTCAAGCTTAGCTTTGTGAAAGCCTAAGCTTGGAAAGCCATGAGATCTTCCTCATTAAAAACCTCACCAAAGAAAACCCAATGGGATAAAACTTGATGAGGGAAAAGAGTAAAGACCTCACAGCTAAGGGGATTAGCTCCTTCTCTTCCCAAGATCAATGAGGCCCAACCTGATGTGAATGGACTCCATTGTCTTCTGTCTTGCAGCCTTGGTGAACACATCCGCTAACTGATCTTCACTTCTAGTATAGCAGGCAAGATCACTCCTAGCACAATCATCTGTCTCACTTTGTGGCAATCAACCTCAATGTGCTTGGTTCTCTCATGGAACACCGAGTTGGATGCAATGTGAATGGCAGCTTGATTGTCACAATGCATTGTCATTGGAGAGGCTTGATCAATCTCCAAGTGCTTCAAGATGCCTTTGATCCACACCAACTCGTTTGTAAGCTTCAGCATGGCTCTATACTCAGCTTCAGCACTTGAACATGACACCACCTTCTGCTTCTTGCTCTTCCAAGTCACCAAGTTGCCTCCAATGAATGTGCAATAGCCGGTAGTTGATCTCCTATCAGCTCTATCTCCTGCCCAATCAGCATCACAATACCCACCACTTCTGTGCTTCCATTGCATCCCATCCAAACCCTTGATCCGGCGAGCCATTCAGATACATCAGCAGCCTCTCCACCATGCGCCAATGATGTTCCTTGGGAAGCTGCATGTGTTGACTCACCTGATTCACAGCAAAACATATATCAGGTCTTGTAATGGTAAGGTAAATCAATTTTCCAACAAGTGTTCTATAGAGTTTAGGATCATGAAATGGCTTGCTGTCTTCAATCTCCCCCTCTCTTGGTACTTTGTAGCCATCCTCCATTGGCATCCTTGCTGTCTTGCCTCCATAAGCACCTGCACCTTTCAAAAGATCAAGTGTATATTTCCTTTGAGACATGAACAAACCTTCCTTGGACCTACAAATCTCAATCCCAAGGAAGTATTTCATTTCTCCCAAGTCTTTGATTTCAAACATAGACTTTAGAAACTCCTTGGTTGCTTTGATACCTTCCTTATCACTCCCAGTGATAATGATATCATCCACATACACAAGGAGAGCAACCATACCTGAGGGTGTTGTGAGTGTAAAGAGAGTGTGATCCAATTCTGACTTCCTGAAGCCTCGGCCGTTCAGAGTTGTGCTCAACTTGTTGTACCAAGCTCTTGGTGATTGCTTCAACCCATAGATAGCCTTCTTTAGCCTCAGTACATTCCCTCTCTTTACAAGATGTTCCAGACCTGGTGGAGGATACATGTAGACTTCATCCTCAAGCTCTCCTTGAAGAAATGCATTCTTTACATCCATTTGCCACAATCCCCATCCTAGGTTCACAGCCAAGCTTAACAATCCTAATGGTGTGTAGCTTGGCTACTGGTGCAAATGTCTCAATGTAGTCCTCTCCATATGTCTGAGTGAACCCTCTTGCTACTAGTCTAGTCTTCTTCCTCTCAATTGACCCATCAGCCTTGTACTTGATTGTAAAGATCCATCTACTAGACACAGCTTTCTTCCCTTTGGTAGTTCACTCTCATACCATGTATCATTCTTTATCATAGCTCCTGCCTCAGCTCCTACTGATTCCTTCCATTCCTTATCCTCCATTGCCTCTTCATAGCTTCTTGGAATGTGATTTTCATCCAAGTTTACCATGAATGCGCAATGTGCTTCTGGATATTGAGCAAAAGAACACACGGCCTGAGTAGGATGCTTCACAGCTTGGGCATTGTAGTACACTCTTGTGTTTACCCAACTGGAAGGATCCTTTCTCAGCCTTGTACTTCTTCTCAATACTGGCCCTTCTTGCGCCATCTCTTGTTCTTCTTCTTCTTGTGGCTGCACACTTGTTTCAGATCTTTCTTCTCCTAGCTGACTTGCTTCAGCTCCTTCTTCCCTTAGCTGACTCTCTTCTTCAGCTCCTTCTTCTTGATCATTTGATTCCACAGCTTGATCATGAGAGCCAGAACTCTCTTCTCTACTTGGAGTTCTTGTTTCATTCCCCCCTTCATGGTCAAGGTTGGAAGTCTGATGATCCGGGACTGGGGTAGTGCTTCTCCCCCCTTGATGTCCTTGGTTCATGTTGATTCCAAGGCCTTCTAGGATAATCCTCAAGGTTTCAGCTCTATCAGAGGTAAGATCCTTCAAGTCTTCTTGAATCTGTTCCTCATAATATCCTTTCTCTTCAACAAACTTCACTTCTCTAGATACTAACACTCTCCTTGTGTTAGGATCATAGCACTTGTATCCTTTCTGACTTGATGAGTATCCAATGAACATTGCCTTTGAACTCTTAGCTTCTAGCTTGTTTCTTATCTCTCCAGGCACCATCACAAAACACAAACACCCAAAGACCTTCATATGCTCGAGAGAAGGCTTGTACTGATTCAGTACCTCAAATGGTGATTGTCCTTGAAGGATCAGAGTTGGTGTCCTGTTGATGAGATAACATGCCGTAGCAACAGCATCACTCCAAAACTTCTTAGGCACATTGGATTGAAACATCATGGACCTGGCTACTTCCATCAAATGCCTGTTCTTCCTCTCAGCCACACCATTCTGTTGTGGTGTATAGGGACAGCTTGTCTGATGAAGAATTCCATGCTGAGCTAGGTGTAGCTTGAATGCTTGTCCCGTGTACTCTCCTCCATTATCTGACCTGAAAATCTTTATCTTGGCATTGTAATGGTTAGTCACATAGGATTGAAAATTTTTAAATGCATCAAGTACCCTATCTTTGGTTGGAATTAAGGTTAACCAGGTGTATTTGGATTTTTCATCAATGAAAGTTACATAATACTTATGATTTTCTCTAGATAGGCAAGGTGCAGTCCAAACATCAGAATGAATAAGATCAAAACACTTTTTCATAAACAGTAGTAGACTTGTTAAAGACAGTTCTACAATGCTTGCCTAAAATGCAAGCTTCACAATCATTATTCTCAAAGGAAACACCTGGCAACATCAGTTTTAAAGCCTTATTATGAGGGTGTCCTAATCTAGCATGCCACAATGCATTTTTACTTAAACCAGAACTAGAAACAGAAGTAAACGAGCAGCTATATCTAGAAACAGGAGTGAGATCTTCAAGTAAATATAGCTCTCCTTTAGTCACTCCCTTTCCAATCATCTTGCTGCTTTTAATATCCTGAAACTTCACATCATTAGGACTGAATATAACATTGCATTGCAAATCAGTAGCACATTTCTTAACAGATAACAAGTTGATGTAAATTCAGGCATATAAAAAGCTTTAGTTTCCTTATCAAATAGTTTAAGACTTCCTATTCCTCTAATAGGAATCTTATCTCCATTAGCAATCAGTACATTTCCATTCATTGGCACAATGTTTTTAATTAAGCTAGTGTCACTTATCATATGATGAGATGCACCTGAATCAATCACTAATGGCTTAATGTCATGAGAACTAGCAATATGCGCAAGGATACTAGATGGTTTGAATGCATGATCATTTCTAGCAAGGTTTGCATTCCTAGATTGATTTACCATTTCTATCAAGCTCTCATGCATCCTATCAGTTCTAGTTAGATTCTCATAGTTCTCTATCACCCTAGCACCAAAAGAATACCCAAAGAAGTTACCATTCTCCTTGAACATCTTAATGAGAGCATCAAGGTCAGATCTCCTTAGATACTCTTGATCATTGTTCCCACGGTTGCTTGATGCTCCAGTGTAGGCTACAAGAGACTTTCCATCACCTGCCTCACGCCCATCTATCTCCTTTCCTGTTGATCAGAGTTAAGTATATGAGAAGAGGAGCTAAGGGAGTTGAGGTATTAGAGGAAGAGATGAAGTATGGAAGAAGAGGTGAGTTTGGGTTGAGTGATCCGTACAAGGCCGTACAGGCCGTACCATCCGTACATAGGACATCAACCAAACTCACCAAGGTAAAACTAAGTTACCAAGGTAACTTAGTGGAGAGGAGGATAAGCTTTGGAGTGGATAAGACCGCGGAGGAAGAAGAGCTGAGGCGCGGACTGACAGTCTGGCATGGACTGGAAAGTAAACAGCATCTATGAGAAGATGCTAGATGCCTCACACACTTGAAGAAGCTCATTGGCCGGATTCAAATATAGGCTCCTCCTCCTTTTGACTTCACATGCTTTCCTTATCCTTTGTAATCGAAAACCCTAAGCTCCCCTTGCTATATATTGTAACCCAAGATCATTAATGAAAGTTAGACAGTTCTAATCACTAAATCTCTCTACACATTTCACAATGATTCTCCATTAGTCTCATAATCTCTTACTCTTTCTTAATCTATCTCTTATTCTCTTATAAACTCAGATTCTATCTTACATTTCTCAAAAGTCATATGGTATCAGAGCCAGGTTGATTTCAATCTGAGTTCTTTGGTGTTTCTCTTAAAGATTCAAACGTGAAGCTTTAAGAGATCAAGTGAGTGTGTTTGGAGTGTTCTTGAGAGTTTCGACATCACAAAGGGTTCAGCTACTTTGGGAGATCTTTTCTGGTTCTTTGGAGGTTCTTTGAAGACACAAGACAAGATACAAGGTGGGGAAGCTGGTGTTGCGAATCTAAGGTCCAAGATCAAGTCTTTTGCAAGCTATTGAAGTGAAGCTGTTGAAGATGGAAAGCGGGATGAAGATGAAGGTTGCGGTGACTTTCAAGGGAAGTAACTACCTAGTATGGTCTAGGATGGTGAAGACTGCTGTGGGAAGCAAGGGCTTATGGAAGCACATCACATCTGGTGAGGCTCCTAAGCTGATTACCCAAGAAGGAGACAAGGAGAGTGTCTCGGAGAGTGAAGCTGAGAAGTGGCAGCAAGAAGACATGATGGTGATGTCAGTTCTTCATGCCTCGTTAGAGCCAGCTATACTGGATGCTTATAGCTACTGTGAGACAGCCAAGGAGCTGTGGGACACACTGAAGAAGGTGTATGGAAACACTTCCAATCTGAGCCGGGTGTTTGAAGTAAAGAAGGCAATCAATGGGTTGTCTCAAGAAGACATGGAGTTTACCAAGCACTTGGGAAGGTTCCCGTCACTATGGTCTGAGTTGGAGATGCTTAGGCCAAGTACACTTGATCCAGAGCTCCTAAATGAGAGGCGTGAGCAGGACAAGGTCTTTGGGCTTCTACTCACGCTGAATCCAAGCTACACTGGTCTAATCCAGCACATGTTGAGGTCCGAGAAGCTACCTGATCTAGAGGAGGCGTGTGCTCAGATACAAAAGGAGCAAGGCTCCATTGGCTTGTTTGGAGGCAAGGGGGAGCTGTCTCTTGCTAATGCTGTGCAATCTGATCATGAAGAGACTCCACAAGCAGCACACGGCAAGTATGAGGATAGGAAGTTCAATGGCAACTGTGATCATTGCAAGAAGCATGGACACAAGAAGAGCCAATGCTGGATACTTCATCCTCATTTGAAGCCGGCGAAGTTCATGAAGGAAAGGGAGGCAAGGGCGCATGTATCTGATGGAGCAGGACCATCTAACCGTGGAGCTGAAGGAGAGGGACGTGAGGGTGATGGCAAGGCACTGGTGACATACTCAGCAACTCCTAACATCCGCGGCAATGATCAGGACTTCATAAGGAGATCCGAGATGGATGCACTCATCAAAATGCTCAAGGAGAATGGTAACATTCATGGGTACTCATTTGGTGCATCAATGATAGCTAGGACTATAGATAATACTCCATATGTTACTGACATTGCTAGGATGAATAGCATTAAGTGTAGTGACAATGCTAGAGCCGAGTACACCTTTGATAGAAATGCTAGGATGTATCATGAGCTTAAAGCATTTAGATCACCATTGAACCTGTGTCACACTGCTAGCAACATAACTAAGCCATTAATTGTTGATTCTGGTGCATCTCATCACATGATTAGTGATACAAATCTGATTAAAGATATAGAACCAACTAATGGACATGTTATGATTGCAAATGGAGATAAGATACCTATTAGAGGAATAGGAAACTTGAAATTGTTTGACAAAAACTCTAGAGCTTTCTATATGCCTGATTTCACATCCAACTTGTTATCTGTCAAGAAGTGCACAACTGATTTGAATTGCAATGTTATATTCAGTCCTAATGATGTGAAGTTTCAGGATATTGAGAGCAGCCAAATGATTGGAAAAGGAATCACTAAAGGAGAGTTGTATTTGCTTGAAGAACTTGAACCTGTTTCCAATCACAAATGCTCATTTACTTCTGCTTCTAGTTTAAATAAAAATGCATTGTGGCATGCTAGATTAGGACATCCCCATAGTAGGGCTTTGAACTTGATGTTACCAGGTGTTTTATTTGAGAATAAGGATTGTGAAGCTTGCATTTTAGGCAAGCATTGTAAAACTGTTTTTCCAAACTCTACTAGTGTTTATGATAAGTGCTTTGATCTTATACATTCTGATGTTTGGACTGCACCTTGCATATCTAGGGATAATCATAAATACTTTGTGACATTCATTGATGAAAAATCCAAATACACCTGGTTAACTTTAATCCCATCAAAAGATAGAGTGATAGATGCATTTAAGAACTTTCAAGCTTATGTGACTAACCATTATCATGCCAAGATTAATTTTTTAGATCAGATAATGGAGGAGAGTACACAAGCTATGCGTTCAAAAGCCATCTAAACCATCATGGGATCTTGCATCAAACAAGCTGTCCTTATACTCCACAACAGAATGGGGTGGCTGAGAGGAAGAACAGGCACTTGATGGAGGTTGCTAGATCACTGATGTTTCAAGCCAATGTCCCAAAGAGATTTTGGAGTGATGCAGTTGCAACAGCATGCTACTTGATCAACCGGATTCCCACCAAGGTGCTAAAGGATCAAGCACCATTTGAGGTTCTCAACACGCACAAGCCATCAGTAGAGTACTTAAGAGTATTTGGGTGTTTATGCTATGTGCTGGTACCAGGAGAGTTGAGAAACAAGTTAGAAGCAAGAAGCAGGAAGGCAATGTTCATTGGCTACTCAACAACTCAAAAGGGATACAAGTGTTATGATCCAGAAGCTAGAAGAGTACTTGTATCTAGAGATGTGAAGTTCATTGAAGAAAGAGGGTACTATGAGGAGAAGAATCAAGAGGAATTGAAGGATCTCACATCAGATAAGGCTGGAGTCTTAAGGACTATCCTAGAGGGTCTAGGCATCAGGATGAACCAGGATCAGTCTGCGAGTGGTGGAGGCCAGGGAGGAAGCTCCAATGAACCGCTTAGAGCTACACAAACACCTCACCTTGATCATGAGGGGGGAAGTGAACCTGAAACTCAAGAAAATGGCCAAGAAGGAGTCGGCTTGAGTGAAGAAGGAGAAGAGATCAACTCAGGTTCTCATCATCAAGGTGAGCAAAGCCAAGAAGATGAAGAACATCAGAGTGGAGTTCAAGAACCAAGTACACAAGATGAACCGGTTCAAGAACAAGAACAACCTGTATTGAGAAGAAGCACAAGGCTGAGGAAGGATCCTTCCAGTTGGGTAAACACGCGAGTGTACTACAATGCCCAAGCTGTGGAGCATCCCTCTCAAGCTGTGTGCTCCTTTGCTCAATACCCTGAAGAACATTGTGCTTTTATGGTAAACTTGGATGAGAATTACATTCCAAGAAGCTATGAAGAGGCAGTAATGGATAAGGAATGGAAGGAATCAGTTGGAGCTGAGGCAGGGGCTATGATCAAGAATGATACATGGTATGAGAGTGAGTTACCAAAAGGGAAGAAGGCTGTGACTAGTAGATGGATCTTCACAATCAAGTATAAGGCTGATGGAACAGTTGAGAGGAAGAAGTCAAGATTGGTTGCAAGAGGTTTCACTCAAACTTATGGAGAGGATTACATTGAGACCTTTGCACCAGTAGCTAAACTACACACAATCCGGATTGTATTAAGCTTGGCTGTGAACCTTGGATGGGGCTTATGGCAAATGGATGTGAAGAATGCATTCCTACAAGGAGAGCTGGAGGATGAAGTGTATATGCATCCACCTCCAGGCTTGGAACACTTAGTGAAAAGAGGGAATGTGTTGAGACTGAAGAAAGCTATCTATGGACTGAAGCAATCACCAAGAGCTTGGTACAACAAGCTGAGTACTACTCTGAATGGCCGAGGCTTCAAGAAGTCTGAACTAGATCACACCCTCTTCACTCTCACTACTCCCTCAGGTATGATTGCACTCCTTGTGTATGTTGATGATATCATTATCACAGGAAGTGATAAGGAAGGTATCATAGCAACCAAGGAGTTCCTTAAATCCATGTTTGAGATTAAAGACTTGGGAGAAATGAAATACTTTCTTGGAATTGAGATATGTAGATCCAAGGAAGGTTTGTTCATGTCCCAAAGGAAGTATACACTTGATCTTTTGAAAGGTGCAGGTGCTTATGGAGGCAAGACAGCAAGGATGCCTATGGAGGATGGCTACAAAGTCCCACGAGAGGGGGAGATTGAAGACAGCAAACCTTATCAGGATCCTAAACTCTATAGAAAGCTAGTTGGCAAATTGATTTACCTTACCATAACTAGGCCTGACATTTGCTTTGCTGTGAATCAGGTGAGTCAACACATGCAAGTGCCTAAGGAGCATCATTGGCGCATGGTGGAGAGGATCTTGATGTATCTCAATGGCTCACCTGATCAAGGAGTATGGATGGGTTGCAATGGGAGCACTGAAGTGGTTGGATACTGTGATGCGGATTGGGCTGGTGATAGAGCAGACAGGAGATCAACCACAGGCTATTGCACATTCATTGGAGGCAACTTGGTTACTTGGAAGAGTAAGAAGCAGAAGGTGGTGTCTTGCTCTAGTGCAGAAGCTGAGTATAGAGCTATGCTGAAGCTGACCAACGAGCTGGTGTGGATCAAGGGCATCTTGAAGCATTTAGAGATTGATCAAGCCACGCCAATGACAATGCATTGTGATAACCAAGCTGCCATCCACATTGCCTCCAACTCGGTGTTCCATGAGAGAACCAAGCACATTGAAGTGGATTGCCACAAGGTGAGGCAGATGATCATCTTAGGAGTCATCTTGCCATGCTACACAAGGAGTGAAGATCAGTTGGCTGATGTGTTCACCAAGGCTGCAAGACAGAAGACAATGGAGTCCATTCACATCAGGTTGGGCCTCATTGATCTTGGGAAGAGAAGGAGCTGATCCCCTTTGGCTGTGAGGTCTTTACTCTTTTCCCTTATCAAGGTTTTATCCCAATGGGTTTTCCTTGGTAAGGTTTTTAATGAGGAAGATCTCATAGCTGTCCAAGCTTAGGCTTTCACAAAGCTAAGCTTGAGGGGGAGTGTTGATCAGAGTTAAGTATATGAGAAGAGGAGCTAAGGGAGTTGAGGTATTAGAGGAAGAGATGAAGTATGGAGAAGAGGTGAGTTTGGGTTGAGTGATCCGTACAAGGCCGTACAGGCCGTACCATCCGTACATAGGACATCAACCAAACTCACCAAGGTAAAACTAAGTTACCAAGGTAACTTAGTGGAGAGGAGGATAAGCTTGGAGTGGATAAGACCGCGGAGGAAGAAGAGCTGAGGCGCGGACTGACAGTCTGGCATGGACTGGAAAGTAAACAGCATCTATGAGAGATGCTAGATGCCTCACACACTTGAAGAAGCTCATTGGCCGATTCAAATATAGGCTCCTCCTCCTTTTGACTTCACATGCTTTCCTTATCCTTTGTAATCGAAAACCCTAAGCTCCCTTGCTATATATTGTAACCCAAGATCATTAATGAAAGTTAGACAGTTCTAATCACTAAATCTCTCTACACATTTCCAATGATTCTCCATTAGTCTCATATCTCTTACTCTTTCTTAATCTATCTCTTATTCTCTTATAACTCAGATTCTATCTTACATTTCTCAAAAGTCATATTTCCTTTGCTTGTACACTCCACTTGTTCCATCCGAGACATTAGCCCTTTGCTCACGTCCTTCATGAACTTAGCCGGCTTGAGGTGAGGATGGAGTATCCACATTGGCTCTTCTTGTGGCCATGCTTCTTGCAGTGATCACAACTCCCATTGAACCTCCTCTCCTCAAACTTCCCATGCGCAGCGCACCTGTTTTCTTGTGAGCTTCCTACCTTCCCTCTTGAGTTGCTTGGCTTGCAGGGACAGGTCTCCTTTCTTTTTGCAAACAACCCAATGGAGCCTTGCTCCTTCTGAATCCTCGCACACACATCCTCAGATCATGGTAGAGTGTCTTCTCTAAGCAGGTGCTGGATGAGACCATTGTAGGCCGGGTTCAGCGTGAGAGTAGCCCAAAGACTTGTCTTGCTCTCTCCTCTTGTTCAGCTCATCAGCATCCGTTGTGCTTGGCCTAAGCACTCCATCTCGGACCAGAGGCTCCTGAATCTCCCTAGATGCTTGGTGAACTCCATGTCTTCTTGTACGAGGTTGTTGATGGCTTGCTTCACTTCAAACACTCGGCTTAGGTTTGATGTGTTGCCATACACCTTCTTCAACGTATCCCACAGCTCCTTAGCAGACTCACAGTAGCTGTATGCATCCAGAATAGCCGGCTCAAGTGACGCATGAACACAGACATCACCAGCATATCCTCTTGATGCCACTTCTCTTCCGCCTTGCTTGCAGCATCACCATCATCCTCTCCTTGAGTGATGAGTTTTTGGAGCTTCTCCGGGGTGATGTGCTTCCACAACCCCTTGCTTCCCACCGTGGTTCTCACCATCCGAGACCACACCAAGTAGTTGGTTCCCTTGAGATCACAGCTACCTTCATGTTCATGTTCATCCCACTCTCCATGTTGAATGTGAACTCTCTAAGCTTCAGAAACTTTATCTTGAGTTGAATGACTTATAAACCCTTCACAGCCTCGATCTTCAACCCACACAGCTTCAGATGATACACCACAACCAGTCTTGAACTTGAAACGTACCCAAAACTCTCAACTCAAACACACAAGAACACAAAGTTTCTTCAAAGCTTCAACCTTGAGGCTTCAAAGAATCACACACCCTCAGGCTCTCACGAACCTGGCTCTGATACCATATCACTTTTAGTGATGTTTAGAGTGATCTGAGTATTAGGAAAGATTAGAAGAGATTTAGAGAAGATTAAGTATGAATGAGGTTATTAAGAGTCTAAAGAACTAAAGAGAGAGACTAAGAGAGACTCTAACTTGCTTGATTTATTATTAGGAGAGATTACATATTTATATGGATCAGCATACAAGGGTTTTGTAATAGTGACAGCAAATCCTAAGACTAAGCATGTGGAGTCAACCAAGGAGAGGCGCGCTTCATTTGAATGAACGGAGGTGGGCTTTACACGCATTGATGCCAAAGCATCTTTGCCTAGATGCTCCTTTTGCCTTTACAGCTAGCACCAGTAAGCCGCGTTCCAACCTTATCCTTCACGGTCATATCCTAAAGAAGCCTCTTCCTCTTGTAGAGTCTCGGCCACTTTAGATAGATGTGAGCTTTGCCTTTCTCCCAAGGTACCTGAGTTGTACGGCCTTTGCCCTATCCTACACTTCTCCTTAACTTCACACAACTACTCCTTTTCCTTCCTTTGATCTCTCTTCTCATGTACACCTTGATCCTTTCACTTAATCATCTCCATAACGACAAGAAGCTGTCCTATCCCAACTGGGAAACTGGAATCACCTGATTTGAAAGTGGGATAACTTCTTCATCCCAACTCTATGAGATTATTCAACTTCCTGGTGATTCTCCAACCTTTATGTATCCAAATCAAGCTTCTTACAAAGTGATTCATCCTGGTTTGATTGGAACGACGAAGAAGCTGTCCTATTCCCAAACTGGGAAACTGGAATCACCTGATTTGAAAGTGGGATAACTTCTTCATCCCAACTCCTATGAGATTTATTCAACTTCCTGGTGATTCTCCACCACTTTATGTATCCAAATCAAGCTTCTCACAAAGTGATTCATCCTGGTTTGATTGGAACGACGAAGAAGCTGTCCTATTCCCGAACTGGGAAACTGGAATCACCTGATTTGAAAGTGGGATAACTTCTTCATCCCAACTCCTATGAGATTTATTCAACTTCCTGGTGATTCTCCACCACTTTATGTATCCAAATCAAGCTTCTCACAAAGTGATTCCCTGGTGTTATTGGAACGACGAAGAAGCTGTCCTATTCCAAACTGGGAACTGGAATCACCTGATTTGAAGTGGGATAACTTCTTCATCCCAACTCCTATGAGATTTATTCAACTTCTGGTGATTCTCCACCACTTTATGTATCCAAATCAAGCTTCTTACAAAGTGATTCATCCTGGTTTGATTGGAACGACGAAGAAGCTGTCCTATTCCCAAACTGGGAAACTGGAATCACCTGATTTGAAAGTGGGATAACTTCTTCATCCAACTCCTATGAGATTTATTTCAACTTCCTGGTGATTCTCTCCACCACTTTATGTATCCAAATCAAGCTTCTTCACAAGTGATTCATCCTGGTTTGATTGGAACGACGAAGAAGCTGTGCTATTCCCAAACTGGGAAACTGGAATCACCTGATTTGAAAGTGGGATAACTTCTTCATCCCAACTCCTATGAGATTTATTCAACTTCCTGGTGATTCTCCACCACTTTATGTATCCAAATCAAGCTTCTTACAAAGTGATTCATCCTGTTTATTGGAACGACGAAGAAGCTGTCCTACTCTCCAAATCTGGGAAACTGGAATCACCTGATTAAAAAGTGGGATAACTTCTTCATCCCAACTCCTATGAGATTTATTCAACTTCCTGGTGATTCTCCACCACTTTATGTATCCAAATCAAGCTTCTTACAAAGTGATTCATCCTGGTTTGATTGGAACGACGAAGAAGCTGTCCTATTCCCAAACTGGGAAACTGGAATCACCTGATTTGAAAGTGGGATAACTTCTTCATCCCAACTCCTATGAGATTTATTCAACTTCCTGGTGATTCTCCACCACTTTATGTATCCAAATCAAGCTTCTTACAAAGTGATTCATCCTGGTTTGATTGGAACGACGAAGAAGCTGTCCTATTCCCAAACTGGGAAACTGGAATCACCTGATTTGAATGGGATAACTTCTTCATCCCCACTCCTATGAGATTTATTCAACTTCCTGGTGATTCTCCACCACTTTATGTATCCAAATCAAGCTTCTTACAAAGTGATTCATCCTGGTTTGATTGGAACGACGAAGAAGCTGTCCTATTCCCAAACTGGGAAACTGGAATCACCTGATTTGAAAGTGGGATAACTTCTTCTTCATCCCAACTCCTATGAGATTTATTCAACTTCCTGGTGATTCTCCACCACTTTATGTATCCAAATCAAGCTTCTCACAAGTGATTCATCCTGGTTTGATTGGAACGACGAAGAAGCTGTGCTATTCCCAAACTGGGAACTGGAATCACCTGATTTGAAAGTGGGATAACTTCTTCATCCCAACTCCTATGAGATTTATTCAACTTCCTGGTGATTCTCCACCACTTTATGTATCCAAATCAAGCTTCTCACAAAGTGATTCATCCTGGTTTGATTGGAACGACGAAGAAGCTGTCCTATTCCCAACTGGGAAACTGGAATCACCTGATTTGAAAGTGGGATAACTTCTTCATTCCAACTCCTATGAGATTTATTCAACTTCCTGGTGATTCTCACCACTTTATGTATCCAAATCAAGCTTCTCACAAAGTGATTCATCCTGGTTTGATTGGAACGACGAAGAAGCTGTGCTATTCCCAAACTGGGAAACTGGAATCACCTGATTTGAAAGTGGGATAACTTCTTCATCCAACTCCTATGAGATTTATTCAACTTCCTGGTGATTCTCCACCACTTTATGTATCCAAATCAAGCTTCTCACAAGTGATTCATCCTGGTTTGATTGGAACGACGAAGAAGCTGTCTATTCCCAAACTGGAAACTGGAATCACCTGATTTGAAAGTGGGATAACTTCTTCTTCCCAACTCCTATGAGATTTATTCAACTTCCTGGTGATTCTCCACCACTTATGTATCCAAATCAAGCTTCTCACAAAGTGATTCATCCTGGTTTGATTGGAACGACGAAGAAGCTGTGCTATTCCCAAACTGGGAACTGGAATCACCTGATTTGAAAGTGGGATAACTCTTCATCCCAACTCCTATGAGATTTATTAAACTTCCTGGTGATTCTCCACCACTTTATGTATCCAAATCAAGCTTCTCACAAAGTGATTCATCCTGTTTGATTGGAACGACGAAGAAGCTGTCCTATTCCCAAACTGGGAAACTGGAATCACCTGATTTGAAAGTGGGATAACTTCTTCATCCCAACTCCTATGAGATTTATTCAACTTCCTGGTGATTCTCCACACTTTATGTATCCAAATCAAGCTTCTCACAAAGTGATTCATCCTGTTTGATTGGAACGACGAAGAAGCTGTGCTATTCCCAAACTGGGAAACTGGAATCACCTGATTTGAAAGTGGGATAACTTCTTCACCCAACTCCTATGAGATTTATTCAACTTCCTGGTGATTCTCCACCACTTTATGTATCCAAATCAAGCTTCTCACAAAGTGATTCATCCTGGTTTTGATTGGAACGACGAAGAAGCTGTGCTATTCCCAAACTGGGAAACTGGAATCACCTGATTTGAAAGTGGGATAACTTCTTCATCCCAACTCCTATGAGATTTATTCAACTTCCTGGTGATTCTCCACCACTTTATATCCAATCAAGCTTCTCACAAAGTGATTCATCCTGGTTTGATTGGAACGACGAAGAAGCTGTGCTATTCCCAAACTGGGAAACTGGAATCACCTGATTTGAAAGTGGGATAACTTCTTCATCCCAACTCCTATGAGATTTATTCAACTTCCTGGTGATTCTCCACCACTTTATGTATCCAAATCAAGCTTCTCACAAAGTGATTCATCTGGTTTGATTGGAACGACGAAGAAGCTGCTATTCCCAAACTGGAAAACTGGAATCACTGATTTGAAAGTGGGATAACTCTTCTTCCCAACTCCTATGAGATTTATTCAACTTCCTGGTGATTCTCCACCACTTTATGTATCCAAATCAAGCTTCTCACAAAGTGATTCATCCTGGTTTGATTGGAACGACGAAGAAGCTGTGCTATTCCCAAACTGGAAACTGAATCACCTGATTTGAAAGTGGGATAACTTCTTCTTCATCCCAACTCCTATGAGATTTATTCAACTTCCTGGTGATTCTCCACCACTTTATGTATCCAAATCAAGCTTCTCACAAAGTGATTCATCCTGGTTTGATTGGACGACGAAGAAGCTGTATTTTCCATTCCCAAACTGGGAAACTGGAATCACCTGATTGAAAGTGGGATAACTTCTTCATCCCAACTCCTATGAGATTTATTCAACTTTCTGGTGATTCTCCACCACTTTATGTATCCAAATAAGCTCCTTACAAGTGATTCATCCTGGTTTGATTGGAACGACGAAGAAGCTGTGCTATTCCCAACTGGAACTGGAATCACCTGATTTGAAAGTGGGATAACTTCTTCATTCCACTCCTATGATTTATTCAACTTCCTGGTGATTCTCACCACTTTATGTATCCAAAACAAGCTTCTTCACAAAGTGATTCATCCTGGTTTGATTGGAACGACGAAGAAGCTGTGCTATTCCCAAACTGGAAACTGGAATCACCTGATTGAAAGTGGGATAACTTCTTCATCCAACTCCTATGAGATTTATTCAACTTCCTGGTGATTCTCCACCACTTTATGTATCCAAATCAAGCTTCTCAAAAGTGATTCATCCTGGTTTGATTGGAACGCGAAGAAGCTGTCCTATTCCCAACTGGGAAACTGGAATCACCTGATTTAAAGTGGGATAACTTCTTCAGCCAACTCCTATGAGATTTATTCAACTTCCTGGTGATTCTCCACCACTTTATGTATCCAAATCAGCTTCTTACAAAGTATTCATCCTGGTTTGATTGGAACGACGAAGAAGCTGTCCTATTCCAAACTGGGAAACTGGAATCACCTGATTTGAAAGTGGGATAACTTCTTCATCCCCAACTCCTATAGATTATTCACTTCCTGGGATTCTCCTCCACCACTTTATGTATCCAAATCAAGCTTCTCTCACAGATGATTCATCCTGGTTGATTGGACGACGAAGAAGCTGTGCTATTCCCAAACTTGAAACTGGAATCACCTGATTTGAAAGTGGGATAACTTCTTCATCCCAACTCCTATGAGATTTATTCAACTTCCTGGTGTTCTCCCCCACTTTATGTATCCAAATAAAGCTTTCTCACAAAGAGATTCATCCTGGTTTGATTGGAACGAAGAAGAAGCTGTCCTATTCCCAAACTGGGAACTGGAATCACCTGATTTGAAAGTGGGATACTTCTTCATCCCAACTC
>NW_026015254.1:0-121374 GCF_020379485.1 Brassica napus | reverse complement strand
GAGTGGAACGACGAAAGCTGTCAATTCCCCCAACTGGGAAACTGGAAGCACTGATTTGAAAGTGGGATAACTTCTTCATCCCAACTCCTATGAGATTTATTCAACTTCGGTGATTCTCCACCATTTATGTATCCAAATCAAGCTTCTCACAAAGTGATTCATCCTGTTTGATTGGAACACGAAGAAGCTGCCTATTCCCAAACTGGGAAACTGGAATCACCTGATTTGAAAGTGGGGATAACTTCTTCATCCCAACTCCTATGAGATTTATTCAACTTCCTGGTGATTCTCCACCACTTTATGTATCCAAATCAAGCTTCTCACAAAGTGATTCATCCTGGTTTGATTGGAACGACGAAGAAGCTGTCCTATTCCCAAACTGGGAAACTGAATCACCTGATTTGAAAGTGGGATAACTTCTTCATCCCAACTCCTATGAGATTTATTCAACTTCCTGGTGATTCTCCACCACTTTATGTATCCAAATCAAGCTTCTCACAAGTGATTCATCCTGGTTTGATTGGAACGACGAAGAAGCTGTGCTATTCCCAACTGGGAACTGGAATCACCTGATTTGAAAGTGGGATAACTTCTTCATCCCAACTCCTATGAGATTTATTCAACTTCCTGGTGATTCTCCACCACTTTATGTATCCAAATCAAGCTTCTCACAAAGTGATTCATCCTGGTTTGATTGGACGACGAAGAAGCTGTCCTATTCCCAAACTGGGAAACTGGAATCACCTGATTTGAAAGTGGGATAACTTCTTCATCCCAACTCCTATGAGATTTATTCAACTTCCTGGTGATTCTCCACCACTTTATGTATCCAAATCAAGCTTCTCACAAAGTGATTCATCCTGGTTTGATTGGAACGACGAAGAAGCTGTGCTATTCCCAAACTGGGAAACTGGAATCACCTGATTTGAAAGTGGGATAACTTCTTCATCCCAACTCCTATGAGATTTATTCCTGGTGATTCTCCACCACTTTATGTATCCAAATCAAGCTTCTCACAAGTGATTCATCCTGGTTTGATTGGAACGACGAAGAAGCTGTCTATTCCCAAACTGGGAAACTGGAATCACCTGATTTGAAAGTGGGATAACTTCTTCATCCAACTCCTATGAGATTTATTCAACTTCCTGTGATTCTCCACCACTTTATGTATCCAAATCAAGCTTCTCACAAGTGATTCATCCTGGTTTGATTGGAACGACGAAGAAGCTGTGCTATTCCCAAACTGGGAAACTGGAATCACCTGATTGAAAGTGGGATAACTTCTTCATCCCAACTCCTATAGATTTATTCAACTTCCTGGTGATTCTCCACACTTTATGTATCCAAATAAGCTTCTCACAAAGTGATTCATCCTGGTTTGATTGGAACGACGAAGAAGCTGTCCTATTCCCAAACTGGGAAACTGGAATCACCTGATTTGAAAGTGGGATAACTTCTTCATCCCAACTCCTATGAGATTTATTCAACTTCCTGGTGATTCTCCACCACTTTATGTATCCAAATCAAGCTTCTCACAAAGATTCATCCTGGTTTTGATTGGAACGACGAAGAAGCTGTGCTATTCCAAACTGGGAAACTGGAATCACCTGATTTGAAAGTGGGATAACTTCTTCATCCCAACTCCTATGAGATTTATTCAACTTCCTGGTGATTCTCCACCACTTTATGTATCCAAATCAAGCTTCTCACAAAGTGATTCATCCTGGTTTGATTGGAACGACGAAGAAGCTGTGCTATTCCCAAACTGGGAAACTGGAATCACCTGATTTGAAAGTGGGATAACTTCTTCATCCCAACTCCTATGAGATTTATTCAACTTCCTGGTGATTCTCCACCACTTTATGTATCCAAATCAAGCTTCTCACAAAGTGATTCATCCTGGTTTGATTGGAACGACGAAGAAGCTGTGCTATTCCCAAACTGGGAAACTGGAATCACCTGATTTGAAAGTGGGATAACTTCTTCATCCAACTCCTATGAGATTTATTCAACTTCCTGGTGATTCTCCACCACTTTATGTATCCAAATCAAGCTTCTTACAAAGTGATTCATCCTGGTTTGATTGGAACGACGAAGAAGCTGTGCTATTCCCAAACTGGGAAACTGGAATCACCTGATTTGAAAGTGGGATAACTTCTTCATCCCAACTCCTATGAGATTTATTCAACTTCCTGGTGATTCTCCACCACTTTATGTATCCAAATCAAGCTTCTCACAAAGTGATTCATCCTGGTTTGATTGGAACGACGAAGAAGCTGTGCTATTCCCAAACTGGGAAACTGGAATCACCTGATTTGAAAGTGGGATAACTTCTTCATCCCAACTCCTATGAGATTTATTCAACTTCCTGGTGATTCTCCACCACTTTATGTATCCAAATCAAGCTTCTCACAAAGTGATTCATCCTGGTTTGATTGGAAACGAAGAAGCTGTGCTATTCCCAAACTGGGAAACTGGAATCACCTGATTTGAAAGTGGGATAACTTCTTCATCCCAACTCCTATGAGATTTATTCAACTTCCTGGTGATTCTCCACCACTTTATGTATCCAAATCAAGCTTCTCACAAAGTGATTCATCCTGGTTTGATTGGAACGACGAAGAAGCTGTGCTATTCCCAAACTGGGAAACTGGAATCACCTGATTTGAAAGTGGGATAACTTCTTCATCCCAACTCCTATGAGATTTATTCAACTTCCTGGTGATTCTCCACCACTTTATGTATCCAAATCAAGCTTCTCACAAAGTGATTCATCCTGGTTTGATTGGAACGACGAAGAAGCTGTGCTATTCCCAAACTGGGAAACTGGAATCACCTGATTTGAAAGTGGGATAACTTCTTCATCCCAACTCCTATGAGATTTATTCAACTTCCTGGTGATTCTCCACCACTTTATGTATCCAAATCAAGCTTCTCACAAAGTGATTCATCCTGGTTTGATTGGAACGACGAAGAAGCTGTGCTATTCCCAAACTGGGAAACTGGAATCACCTGATTTGAAAGTGGGATAACTTCTTCATCCCAACTCCTATGAGATTTATTCAACTTCCTGGTGATTCTCCACCACTTTATGTATCCAAATCAAGCTTCTCACAAAGTGATTCATCCTGGTTTGATTGGAACGACGAAGAAGCTGTGCTATTCCCAAACTGGGAAACTGGAATCACCTGATTTGAAAGTGGGATAACTTCTTCATCCCAACTCCTATGAGATTTATTCAACTTCCTGGTGATTCTCCACCACTTTATGTATCCAAATCAAGCTTCTCACAAAGTGATTCATCCTGGTTTGATTGGAACGACGAAGAAGCTGTGCTATTCCCAAACTGGGAAACTGGAATCACCTGATTTGAAAGTGGGATAACTTCTTCATCCCAACTCCTATGAGATTTATTCAACTTCCTGGTGATTCTCCACCACTTTATGTATCCAAATCAAGCTTCTCACAAAGTGATTCATCCTGGTTTGATTGGAACGACGAAGAAGCTGTGCTATTCCCAAACTGGGAAACTGGAATCACCTGATTTGAAAGTGGGATAACTTCTTCATCCCAACTCCTATGAGATTTATTCAACTTCCTGGTGATTCTCCACCACTTTATGTATCCAAATCAAGCTTCTCACAAAGTGATTCATCCTGGTTTGATTGGAACGACGAAGAAGCTGTGCTATTCCCAAACTGGGAAACTGGAATCACCTGATTTGAAAGTGGGATAACTTCTTCATCCAACTCCTATGAGATTTATTCAACTTCCTGGTGATTCTCCACCACTTTATGTATCCAAATCAAGCTTCTCACAAAGTGATTCATCCTGGTTTGATTGGAACGACGAAGAAGCTGTGCTATTCCCAAACTGGGAAACTGGAATCACCTGATTTGAAAGTGGGATAACTTCTTCATCCCAACTCCTATGAGATTTATTCAACTTCCTGGTGATTCTCCACCACTTTATGTATCCAAATCAAGCTTCTCACAAAGTGATTCATCCTGGTTTGATTGGAACGACGAAGAAGCTGTGCTATTCCCAAACTGGGAAACTGGAATCACCTGATTTGAAAGTGGGATAACTTCTTCATCCCAACTCCTATGAGATTTATTCAACTTCCTGGTGATTCTCCACCACTTTATGTATCCAAATCAAGCTTCTCACAAAGTGATTCATCCTGGTTTGATTGGAACGACGAAGAAGCTGTGCTATTCCCAAACTGGGAAACTGGAATCACCTGATTTGAAAGTGGGATAACTTCTTCATGCCAACTCCTATGAGATTTATTCAACTTCCTGGTGATTCTCCACCACTTTATGTATCCAAATCAAGCTTCTCACAAAGTGATTCATCCTGGTTTGATTGGAACGACGAAGAAGCTGTGCTATTCCCAAACTGGGAAACTGGAATCACCTGATTTGAAAGTGGGATAACTTCTTCATGCCAACTCCTATGAGATTTATTCAACTTCCTGGTGATTCTCCACCACTTTATGTATCCAAATCAAGCTTCTCACAAAGTGATTCATCCTGGTTTGATTGGAACGACGAAGAAGCTGTGCTATTCCCAAACTGGGAAACTGGAATCACCTGATTTGAAAGTGGGATAACTTCTTCATCCCAACTCCTATGAGATTTATTCAACTTCCTGGTGATTCTCCACCACTTTATGTATCCAAATCAAGCTTCTCACAAAGTGATTCATCCTGGTTTGATTGGAACGACGAAGAAGCTGTGCTATTCCCAAACTGGGAAACTGGAATCACCTGATTTGAAAGTGGGATAACTTCTTCATCCCAACTCCTATGAGATTTATTCAACTTCCTGGTGATTCTCCACCACTTTATGTATCCAAATCAAGCTTCTCACAAAGTGATTCATCCTGGTTTGATTGGAACGACGAAGAAGCTGTGCTATTCCCAAACTGGGAAACTGGAATCACCTGATTTGAAAGTGGGATAACTTCTTCATCCCAACTCCTATGAGATTTATTCAACTTCCTGGTGATTCTCCACCACTTTATGTATCCAAATCAAGCTTCTCACAAAGTGATTCATCCTGGTTTGATTGGAACGACGAAGAAGCTGTGCTATTCCCAAACTGGGAAACTGGAATCACCTGATTTGAAAGTGGGATAACTTCTTCATCCAACTCCTATGAGATTTATTCAACTTCCTGGTGATTCTCCACCACTTTATGTATCCAAATCAAGCTTCTCACAAAGTGATTCATCCTGGTTTGATTGGAACGACGAAGAAGCTGTGCTATTCCCAAACTGGGAAACTGGAATCACCTGATTTGAAAGTGGGATAACTTCTTCATCCCAACTCCTATGAGATTTATTCAACTTCCTGGTGATTCTCCACCACTTTATGTATCCAAATCAAGCTTCTCACAAAGTGATTCATCCTGGTTTGATTGGAACGACGAAGAAGCTGTGCTATTCCCAAACTGGGAAACTGGAATCACCTGATTTGAAAGTGGGATAACTTCTTCATCCAACTCCTATGAGATTTATTCAACTTCCTGGTGATTCTCCACCACTTTATGTATCCAAATCAAGCTTCTCACAAAGTGATTCATCCTGGTTTGATTGGAACGACGAAGAAGCTGTGCTATTCCCAAACTGGGAAACTGGAATCACCTGATTTGAAAGTGGGATAACTTCTTCATCCCAACTCCTATGAGATTTATTCAACTTCCTGGTGATTCTCCACCACTTTATGTATCCAAATCAAGCTTCTCACAAAGTGATTCATCCTGGTTTGATTGGAACGACGAAGAAGCTGTGCTATTCCCAAACTGGGAAACTGGAATCACCTGATTTGAAAGTGGGATAACTTCTTCATCCCAACTCCTATGAGATTTATTCAACTTCCTGGTGATTCTCCACCACTTTATGTATCCAAATCAAGCTTCTCACAAAGTGATTCATCCTGGTTTGATTGGAACGACGAAGAAGCTGTGCTATTCCCAAACTGGGAAACTGGAATCACCTGATTTGAAAGTGGGATAACTTCTTCATCCCAACTCCTATGAGATTTATTCAACTTCCTGGTGATTCTCCACCACTTTATGTATCCAAATCAAGCTTCTCACAAAGTGATTCATCCTGGTTTGATTGGAACGACGAAGAAGCTGTGCTATTCCCAAACTGGGAAACTGGAATCACCTGATTTGAAAGTGGGATAACTTCTTCATCCCAACTCCTATGAGATTTATTCAACTTCCTGGTGATTCTCCACCACTTTATGTATCCAAATCAAGCTTCTCACAAAGTGATTCATCCTGGTTTGATTGGAACGACGAAGAAGCTGTGCTATTCCCAAACTGGGAAACTGGAATCACCTGATTTGAAAGTGGGATAACTTCTTCATCCCAACTCCTATGAGATTTATTCAACTTCCTGGTGATTCTCCACCACTTTATGTATCCAAATCAAGCTTCTCACAAAGTGATTCATCCTGGTTTGATTGGAACGACGAAGAAGCTGTGCTATTCCCAAACTGGGAAACTGGAATCACCTGATTTGAAAGTGGGATAACTTCTTCATCCCAACTCCTATGAGATTTATTCAACTTCCTGGTGATTCTCCACCACTTTATGTATCCAAATCAAGCTTCTCACAAAGTGATTCATCCTGGTTTGATTGGAACGACGAAGAAGCTGTGCTATTCCCAAACTGGGAAACTGGAATCACCTGATTTGAAAGTGGGATAACTTCTTCATCCCAACTCCTATGAGATTTATTCAACTTCCTGGTGATTCTCCACCACTTTATGTATCCAAATCAAGCTTCTCACAAAGTGATTCATCCTGGTTTGATTGGAACGACGAAGAAGCTGTGCTATTCCCAAACTGGGAAACTGGAATCACCTGATTTGAAAGTGGGATAACTTCTTCATCCCAACTCCTATGAGATTTATTCAACTTCCTGGTGATTCTCCACCACTTTATGTATCCAAATCAAGCTTCTCACAAAGTGATTCATCCTGGTTTGATTGGAACGACGAAGAAGCTGTGCTATTCCCAAACTGGGAAACTGGAATCACCTGATTTGAAAGTGGGATAACTTCTTCATCCCAACTCCTATGAGATTTATTCAACTTCCTGGTGATTCTCCACCACTTTATGTATCCAAATCAAGCTTCTCACAAAGTGATTCATCCTGGTTTGATTGGAACGACGAAGAAGCTGTGCTATTCCCAAACTGGGAAACTGGAATCACCTGATTTGAAAGTGGGATAACTTCTTCATCCCAACTCCTATGAGATTTATTCAACTTCCTGGTGATTCTCCACCACTTTATGTATCCAAATCAAGCTTCTCACAAAGTGATTCATCCTGGTTTGATTGGAACGACGAAGAAGCTGTGCTATTCCCAAACTGGGAAACTGGAATCACCTGATTTGAAAGTGGGATAACTTCTTCATCCCAACTCCTATGAGATTTATTCAACTTCCTGGTGATTCTCCACCACTTTATGTATCCAAATCAAGCTTCTCACAAAGTGATTCATCCTGGTTTGATTGGAACGACGAAGAAGCTGTGCTATTCCCAAACTGGGAAACTGGAATCACCTGATTTGAAAGTGGGATAACTTCTTCATCCCAACTCCTATGAGATTTATTCAACTTCCTGGTGATTCTCCACCACTTTATGTATCCAAATCAAGCTTCTCACAAAGTGATTCATCCTGGTTTGATTGGAACGACGAAGAAGCTGTGCTATTCCCAAACTGGGAAACTGGAATCACCTGATTTGAAAGTGGGATAACTTCTTCATCCCAACTCCTATGAGATTTATTCAACTTCCTGGTGATTCTCCACCACTTTATGTATCCAAATCAAGCTTCTCACAAAGTGATTCATCCTGGTTTGATTGGAACGACGAAGAAGCTGTGCTATTCCCAAACTGGGAAACTGGAATCACCTGATTTGAAAGTGGGATAACTTCTTCATCCCAACTCCTATGAGATTTATTCAACTTCCTGGTGATTCTCCACCACTTTATGTATCCAAATCAAGCTTCTCACAAAGTGATTCATCCTGGTTTGATTGGAACGACGAAGAAGCTGTGCTATTCCCAAACTGGGAAACTGGAATCACCTGATTTGAAAGTGGGATAACTTCTTCATCCCAACTCCTATGAGATTTATTCAACTTCCTGGTGATTCTCCACCACTTTATGTATCCAAATCAAGCTTCTCACAAAGTGATTCATCCTGGTTTGATTGGAACGACGAAGAAGCTGTGCTATTCCCAAACTGGGAAACTGGAATCACCTGATTTGAAAGTGGGATAACTTCTTCATCCCAACTCCTATGAGATTTATTCAACTTCCTGGTGATTCTCCACCACTTTATGTATCCAAATCAAGCTTCTCACAAAGTGATTCATCCTGGTTTGATTGGAACGACGAAGAAGCTGTCTATTCCCAAACTGAAACTGAATCACCTGATTTGAAAGTGGGATAACTTCTTCATCCCAACTCCTATTGTTGAGTTGAGCTGAATATATGTATGAAGAGCTAAGGAGTTGAAGAGGAAAGGAGATGAGGAAGCTTAAGGGAGTTTAGGGAGAGCATGGTACGGACGTCCGTACAAGGCCGTACAAGCCGTACAGTCCGTACCATCCAGCATCGACCAAGACTTACCTTGCATCAGCCAAGTAACACGGTAACTAAGGTAAAGGGAAGGAACTTACCTTGAGGCATCAGACCGTTTAGGGATAAGGTAGAGCGCGCCTTGACAGGCTGGAACAGCTGGAAAGGCAAGAGCATCTCGGTCCAAGATGCCAGATACTCCGCGCATGTGGAGAAGCTAATTGGCTAGTCCAAATGAGCTTATCCTCTCCTGATTGACCTCACATGCTTTAGTCTTCTCTTGATTTCGAAAACCCTTGTATGCTCTCTCTATATATTGTAACTCATCAACCCTAATGAAGATTATGCAGTTTGAGTCTCTCTAATCTCTTAGACACTATGCTTTTCTCTTAGACACTAAACGGCTCTATCTAGTCTCCTAATCTTTCACAAACTTCTCTTAATCACTTCCTAAACACTCTCTTTATTCTGTTTACTCTAAGGATCTCTTAATCTCATATGGTATCAGAGCCAGGTTCATTTGAATCTGGGGTTTGATCTTTAGAGAGTTACAAGCTAAACGTCTTTGAAGCTACACGCGAGTAGTCTTGAAGGTGTTGAAGCTGTGGTCCGTTCTAGTTGAAGCTGTGCTACGTTCTGTTGGTTTGCGTGATTCTAGACTCAAGGTTGGTGTGTACGAGATCCAAGATCCAAGTTTTCAAGTCAAGCAAAGATGGAACATGGGATGAACATGAGGATGAAGGTAGCGGTTACTTTCAAAGGTAGCAACTACCTTGTGTGGTCTCGGATGGTGAAGACTGCGGTGGGAAGTAAGGGTTTGTGGGGGCACATCACAACAGGGGAGGCTCCGAAACTCATTACTCAGGGAGGAGATCAAGAAGAGGTCTCCAATGAAGCGGCTGTGGAGAAATGGCAACAAGAAGACATGCTGGTGATGACGGTTCTACACGCATCCTTGGACCCAGCTATCTTGGATGCCTACAGCTACTGTGAATCAGCCAAGGAGCTGTGGGACACGCTGAAGAAGGTGTATGGGAACACTTCCAACCTCAGCCGTGTGTTTGAAGTGAAGCTAGCGATCAACCGTCTTGCACAAGAGGACATGGAGTTCACTAAGCACTTGGGGAGGTTCAGGTCCTTATGGTCAGAGCTGGAGATGCTGAGGCCGAGCACAACTGATCCAGATCAGCTGAATGAGAGGCGCGAGCAAGACAAGGTCTTTGGGCTGCTTCTCACACTGAACCCGGCCTACACCCAGCTCATCCAGCACATGTTAAGGTCAGACAAGCTTCCGGACCTTGAGGAGGTGTGTGCACAAATCCAAAGGGAGCAGGGATCCATGGGTTTGTTTGGAGGAAAGGGGGAGCTCTCTCTTGCCAATCAAGCAGCTCATGAGGATTCAACCGAGGCTCCACAAGCAAACAAGGCATCTCACGGGAAGTACGAGGACAGGAAGTTCAATGGCAACTGTGATCATTGCAAGAAGCATGGTCATAAGAAGAGCCAATGCTGGATACTGCACCCACACCTCAAGCCGGCCAAGTTCATGAAGGAGCGTGAGGGAAGGGCAAATGTGACTGAAGGTTCAAGCGGAGCTGGCACCAGCAAGATCAGTGAAGTGGATGGGCTTGGAGGCAATGATGGGAATGGGAAGTCTCTGGTGGCTTACACAGGCGCCTCAAGCTCCCGCAGCAATGATGACTACATCAAGAGATCAGACCTTGATGCCCTCTTCAAAATGCTAAAGGAAAACGGTAACACTTACGGTTATTCCTTTGGAGCTTCTATGATTGCATATAAGGATGATCACTTGATTAGAGAACTAGTAGAACGGTTAGAAGCTAGGAATGAGTATAGGCATGCTTACATTGCTAGAACTGATAAGATGCATCCATCACTTAGTAATCTATGCCATAATGCTAAACGAGTAGGTAAACCATTGATTGTTGATTCTGGTGCATCACATCATATGATAAGTGATGAAAACTTGATTAAGGATATAGAACCTACACATGGGCATGTGATGATAGCAAATGGGGATAAGATACCCATTAGAGGAATAGGAAAGCTTAAGCTGTTTAACAAAGAATCTAGAGCTTTTTACATGCCTGAATTCACATCAAACCTATTATCAGTGAAGAAATGTACTAATGATTTACAATGCAATGTTATCTTTAGTCCTAATGATGTGAAGTTTCAGGATATTGAGAGCAGCAGGTTGATTGGGAAAGGGGTGACTAAGGGAGATCTCTATATGCTTGAAGAACTCACTTCTGTTCCTGATTATAGTTGCTCGTTTACTTCTGCTTCTTTGTTGAATAAAAATGCATTGTGGCATGCTAGAGTAGGACACCCTCATGTTAAAGCTTTGAACTTAATGGTACCAGGTGTTGTGTTTGAGAATAAGATTGTGAAGCTTGCATTTTAGGCAAGCATTGTAGAACTGTGTTTCAAAAGTCTACTACCGTTTATGATAATTGCTTTGATCTAATTCATTCAGATGTATGGACTGCCCCTTGCTTATCTAGAGATAGTTATAAGTATTTTGTCACATTCATTGATGAAAAATCCAAATACACCTGGTTAACCTTAATTCAGACCAAAGATAGGGTACTTGATGCATTTAGGAACTTTCAAACTTATGTAACTAACCATTATCATGCTAAGATTAAAATTTTGAGATCAGATAATGGAGGAGAGTACACGAGTCATGCATTCAAGCAACACCTATCACAACATGGGATCCTACATCAAACAAGCTGTCCTTATACTCCACAGCAAAATGGAGTGGCTGAGAGGAAGAATAGGCATCTCATGGAAGTGGCAAGGTCACTTATGTTTCAGAGTAATGTTCCAAAGAGATTTTGGAGTGATGCGGTTGCCACTGCTTGTTACCTGATAAACAGAACTCCAACCAAAGTTCTGAATGAGAAGGCTCCATTTGAAGTTCTGAACAGGTACAAGCCAGCTCTTGATTACTTGCGAGTCTTTGGATGCCTATGCTTTGTCCTCAAACCAGGAGAGATGATCAACAAGCTAGAAGCAAGAAGCACTAAGGCTGTGTTCATAGGATACTCAGCTACACAGAAAGGATACAAATGCTATGATCCTATAGCAAGGAGAGTTCTTGTATCTAGAGATGTGAAGTTCTTGGAAGATAGAGGATACTATGAAGAAAAGAATCAAGAAGACCTGAAGGACTTAACATCAGACAAGGCCACCACCTTGCGGATCATTCTTGAAGGTCTTGGAATCAGTACATCCCAGGATCCGAGGAATCACGCAACTACACCTCCTGAAGTTGGTTCACCATCCCACCTTGATCATGAGGGAGGAGAGGAGCATGAGGAGCCTATGCAAGAGGCCAACCAAGATGAAGGAGGAGTAGAGAATGAAGGAGAAGAGAGCATAGGCTCGGATGGTCATGGACATGATCATGGTGTGACACAAACACCTTCTCAAGATGAAGTGGTAGAAGAACAACAGGAAGAAGAACCAGTTGTGCAGCCACTAAGAAGGAGTACAAGGATAAGGAAGGATCCTTCCAGTTGGGTAAACACGAGAGTGTACTACAATGCCCAAGCTGTGGAGCATCCTTCTCAAGCCGTGTGCTCCTTTGCTCAATATCCAGAAGCACATTGCGCGTTCATGGTAAACTTGGATGAGAATCACATCCCAAGAAGCTATGAAGAAGCAATGAAAGATAAAGAATGGAAGGAATCAGTTGGAGATGAGGCAGGAGCGATGATCAAGAATGATACATGGTATGAGAGTGAGTTACCAAAAGGGAAGAAGGCTGTGACTAGTAGATGGATATTCACAATCAAGTACAAAGCGGATGGAAAGGTTGAGAGGAAGAAGTCAAGGCTAGTTGCAAGAGGTTTCACTCAAACTTATGGAGAAGATTACATAGAAACCTTTGCACCAGTAGCTAAACTCTGTTAACTTGAAGAAGAGAAATGGAGAAGGCAAAGGTGTGGAGTTGAGATGTGGCTTGTACAAAGATAGGGCAAGAGCTATGGAGAATGTCTATCAAGAGTTATGAAGTATCTAAAGGTGTAGAGAAGTGATCTGATGGATGTTCTAAGCAAGGGTAAAGTCTAGGAGAGACTTAGAAGAGTGTTGAGAAGCAAATGGGCGAGTGTGCAAAGATAGGGCGAGGCTGTACGGCCATGTACGGATCAGTACGGACGGTAGATGACCCAAGAAGAGCAGACTCGACCATTTGGGTGTTTTAGGCTTTGTGCAAAGTTAGGGCGCAAGGGTACGGACAAGGCATGGTCCGTACACCTCCTGATAGTGTTGTGCAAAGCTTGGGACATAAAGGAAAGGTGTTGGGCGAATGGATAAGGTTCTGATCAGATGGCATCAAAAGAGAATCAAGTGGAGATCCCTTTGGAAGAGCTTTGGGCGTGGATAAGGTTCAGGACAGGCTGGCCTTGGCTGTAAAGTAAAGGCAGCCTTGACTATGAACCTAGACTGATTCCAAGCTTGATACAAAGGAGCCTAAGAAGAACCAATCAAGAGCCAGCCTAGTTTGAATGAGCCAATGAGGCGCCAGCCTCTTCTTTCCAATCAGATCACCTTCTCCTCATGACAAACAAGACCAGCTAATCCACACCATCCATTTAAACTTCAAGTATTATCAGCCATTAGATTTAGGTTTATGATTTGCTCTTGTAAAGGCATATATAAGCCTAAGGTTGGCGATTTGTAAAGGTGAAGGGAGTAAGGGGGATTTCCCCTCTCCACTTCTTGGAAATAAGAAAAGTGTTCTTGAATCAGATTCTCTTTAATCTTACCCTTTCTTATACTTTAATCTTCTAATCTCTCAAAGTCTCTTGTTTCTGATTGAAGTAAACACTCTTATCAATCTCTCTTTCTAAATCACCTAGAGCAAGCTCTCATCTTTCTCCATTGGAGTTTATACACACACAAACACAACAAGAGAAGAGAACTCTATAAATCTCACATGGTATCAGAGCCAGGTTCATCAGAACCTGAGCTGTAGCTTCCGCAAATCACTTGCTCTCACCTCAGCTCAAATCAAAGCCTTGAAGACATGTACTTGCGGTTCTGGTTACTTCAAGAAGAAGAAGACTGAAGCATGGCGTGTTACTCCTTATCTCTCAGCCAGTTCAACCTGTACCTGATGAAGACTCTTGTTGGAAGCAAAGGTGTGTGGAGAGGCCTCGCGAACCTTGTCCATGGCGCCTTGTCCAAAGGCTGTTCCTCATCTGGTGTGAAGAGAAAGCTATCCAGAAGATGGCGAGTAGAGGGCTTGAAGAAAGGAGGGGTTTGTGAGTATGAGAAACAAGGAGGAAGTCATGAACTGAAGGAGAAGGAGATGGGTAATGATCCAGACTCACATATTCTCAAAGTCATGAGCTTACCATCCGAGAGTGATACAAGGACCAACCTGGTTCCTTGATAGTAAGCGATTCTTTAAACCTTAAATGATAATGAGCTTGTGATAAGATCTGGTTGTGTGTTGTGATGTGATTGAAAACCTGAGGATTGTTTAAAGATTGCTAAATGAAATGAAATGAATTTAGAATCTATCCCAGGATGCTTAAAGAGACTTGTTTGGTGATTGAGATTGTTTTTAAAATGCTTAGCTCCGGTTCATTGTAGTGCTTGTTGTGATTGATTGAATCTGCTTGCATACATGAGTTAAAACCGACTGAAAGCTAGTGCATAGTGGCTTGAAGTTACCTTACATTGAGGCACTAGATTAATGTCTAGTAGCTGAGTAAAGGAGCTGTCAAAAATTGCCTAAGTGTCTTGTAATGAATCTGTAGGATCATACTAGAACTTAGAGAGTTGAGCTTGCAATGATTTGAAACTTGGGTGTCTTGTTTGATCTTGCATTGCTTTAGTGAGACATTGGGGTTCAAGCTTGATGAGGAATCAAGGACTGACCCAATGCACCTATGTCTAATCTTCTCTAGAGGTTGAGTGGTGTTTCAGGTGCACAAGGAGTGTCCTTAGTTCTTCACCAATCCAAGAGAAAGAGGAAGGCATTGCCCATTGTCATGAGCAATGGAGAGCGGTGACTGAAGTGGTTGTGAGCCACTGGTTAGTGAAGACTCACGGCTGCTCACTTCCAAGCTTGGACCCTCATTCTATCCAAGCTTGAGGAGGGGAGTTTAGTGAGCTATCAGTCTGTTCAAGAAGGTTCAGAAGGTCCATTGCAAGCAACTGAAGAAGAAGGAGCCATCCGGGTCTAGGCAGTGGCGTGTCTAGGCAAGAGAGTGTTCAGAGCACTCTTGGCTGTGAGAAGATGGAGACTCTATCAGTGCGGCTTCTAGTGTGAGGTAGCTGAAGAGGTAGCTGAAGCTTCCACAAGCAATCCATGAAGATGGCGAGTTCAGGAGGTGTTGCAATGGAGTAATGGTACAGATCATGAAGCTATCCATCCAAGCTTGTTCCTGTGAGAGTCTCAAGCTTGAGGGGGAGTGTTGAAGCTTGCATGATCTGAGAGTACTTGGTGGTTATTCAAGAAGAGGAGCAGATCAGTTATGAAGCAGAATGAAGGATGAAGAAGCAATCACCAATGCGGCCTCTAGAGTGAGGTGATTGGTACTACAGTCTGAAGCATCCGGTCATGAAGGTTTCAGTAACATGGTGGTGACTCATTAAGAAGAAGCAGCCAAGACTCAACTTGTATCTATCAAAGAAGATCAACCAGTCCGAGCACTTGATACACAACAAGAAGGTTGTGAGAAAGGGGGAGAGACCAAGATCTGTCTGAAGAAGAGTACAAGAAGTGTTGATGATGAGCAAGAGGAGTGGGTTCTATCTTGCATCACATGAGGGCCATGATCCAGAGTCTTTGTGTTCCTTACATTGCTAGTAAGGCACAAAGACTCACTGGCCAATCCCTAGGCCTTGGAGGCTTTACTCTTTTTCCCTCATCAAGGTTTTGTCCCAAAGGGTTTTCCTTGGTGAGGTTTTTAATGAGGAAGTTCTTCAAGGTTCCAAGCTTGACTTAGGATCAGCTAAAGTCAAGCTTGAGGGGGAGTGTTAACTTGAAGAAGAGAAATGGAGAAGGCAAAGGTGTGGAGTTGAGATGTGGCTTGTACAAAGATAGGGCAAGAGCTATGGAGAATGTCTATCAAGAGTTATGAAGTATCTAAAGGTGTAGAGAAGTGATCTGATGGATGTTCTAAGCAAGGGTAAAGTCTAGGAGAGACTTAGAAGAGTGTTGAGAAGCAAATGGGCGAGTGTGCAAAGATAGGGCGAGGCTGTACGGCCATGTACGGATCAGTACGGACGGTAGACGACCCAAGAAGAGCAGACTCGACCATTTGGGTGTTTTAGGCTTTGTGCAAAGTTAGGGCGCAAGGGTACGGACAAGGCATGGTCCGTACACCTCCTGATAGTGTTGTGCAAAGCTTGGGACATAAAGGAAAGGTGTTGGGCGAATGGATAAGGTTCTGATCAGATGGCATCAAAAGAGAATCAAGTGGAGATCCCTTTGGAAGAGCTTTGGGCGTGGATAAGGTTCAGGACAGGCTGGCCTTGGCTGTAAAGTAAAGGCAGCCTTGACTATGAACCTAGACTGATTCCAAGCTTGATACAAAGGAGCCTAAGAAGAACCAATCAAGAGCCAGCCTAGTTTGAATGAGCCAATGAGGCGCCAGCCTCTTCTTTCCAATCAGATCACCTTCTCCTCATGACAAACAAGACCAGCTAATCCACACCATCCATTTAAACTTCAAGTATTATCAGCCATTAGATTTAGGTTTATGATTTGCTCTTGTAAAGGCATATATAAGCCTAAGGTTGGCGATTTGTAAAGGTGAAGGGAGTAAGGGGGATTTCCCCTCTCCACTTCTTGGAAATAAGAAAAGTGTTCTTGAATCAGATTCTCTTTAATCTCTCCCTTTCTTATACTTTAATCTTCTAATCTCTCAAAGTCTCTTGTTTCTGATTGAAGTAAACACTCTTATCAATCTCTCTTTCTAAATCACCTAGAGCAAGCTCTCATCTTTCTACATTGGAGTTTATACACACACAAACACAACAAGAGAAGAGAACTCTATAAATCTCACAAACTCCACACAATCCGGATTGTACTAAGCTTGGCTGTGAATCTTGGATGGGGGTTATGGCAAATGGATGTGAAGAATGCGTTTCTACAAGGTGAACTTGAGGATGAAGTGTATATGCATCCACCTCCAGGCCTTGAACACTTAGTAAAGAGTGGGAATGTACTGAGATTGAAGAAAGCCATCTATGGACTGAAGCAATCACCAAGGGCTTGGTACAACAAGTTGAGCACTACTCTGAATGGCCGAGGCTTCAAGAAGTCTGAACTAGATCACACTCTCTTCACTCTCACGACTCCCTCAGGTATGATTGCTCTCCTTGTGTATGTTGATGATATCATTATCACAGGGAGTGATAAGGAAGGTATCATAGCAACCAAGGAGTTTCTTAAATCCATGTTTGAGATTAAAGACTTGGGAGAAATGAAATACTTCCTTGGAATTGAGATATGTAGATCCAAGGAAGGT
Organism: Brassica napus; assembly: GCF_020379485.1. NCBI lineage: Eukaryota > Viridiplantae > Streptophyta > Magnoliopsida > Brassicales > Brassicaceae > Brassica > Brassica napus. The sequence continues at coordinate 104,243 of NW_026015254.1, read as the reverse complement.
TTGTTCATGTCCCAAAGGAAATATACACTTGATCTTTTGAAAGGTGCAGGTGCTTATGGAGGCAAGACAGCTAGGATGGCTACAAAGTCCCACGAGAGGGGGAGATTGAAGACAGCAAACCTTATCAGGATCCTAAACTCTATAGAAAACTAGTTGGCAAATTGATTTATCTTACTATAACTAGACCTGACATCTGCTTTGCTGTGAATCAGGTGAGTCAACACATGCAAGTGCCTAAGGAGCATCACTGGCACATGGTGGAGAGGATCTTGATGTATCTCAACGGCTCACCTGATCAAGGAGTATGGATGGGCTGCAATGGAAGCACTGAAGTGGTGGGATATTGTGATGCGGATTGGGCTGGTGATAGAGCAGACAGGAGATCAACCACAGGCTATTGCACTTTCATTGGAGGCAACTTGGTGACTTGGAAGAGCAAGAAGCAGAAGGTAGTGTCATGTTCAAGTGCAGAAGCCGAGTATAGAGCCATGCTGAAGCTCACCAACGAGTTGGTATGGATCAAAGGCATCTTGAAGCACTTGGAGATTGATCAAGCAACTCCAATGACAATGCATTGTGACAATCAAGCTGCCATCCACATTGCATCCAACTCGGTGTTTCATGAGAGGACCAAGCACATTGAAGTTGATTGTCACAAGGTGAGGCAGATGATTGTGCTAGGGGTGATCTTGCCATGTTACACAAGGAGTGAAGATCAGCTAGCGGATGTGTTCACCAAGGCTGCAAGACAGAAGACAATGGAGTCCATTCACATCAGGTTGGGCCTCATTGATCTTGGGAAGAGAAGGAGCTAATCCCCTTAGCTGCAAGGTCTTTACTCTTTTTCCCTCATCAAAGTTTTATCCCATTGGGTTTTCTTTGGTGAGGTTTTTAATGAGGAAGATCTTGTGGCTGTCCAAGCTTAGACTTATACAAAGCTAAGCTTGAGGGGGAGTGTTGAGTTGAGCTGAATATATGTATGAAGAGCTAAGGAGTTGAAGAGGAAAGGAGATGAGGAAGCTTAAGGGAGTTTAGGGAGAGCATGGTACGGACGTCCGTACAAGGCCGTACAAGCCGTACAGTCCGTACCATCCAGCATCGACCAAGACTTACCTTGCATCAGCCAAGTAACACGGTAACTAAGGTAAAGGGAAGGAACTTACCTTGAGGCATCAGACCGTTTAGGGATAAGGTAGAGCGCGCCTTGACAGGCTGGAACAGCTGGAAAGGCAAGAGCATCTCGGTCCAAGATGCCAGATACTCCGCGCATGTGGAGAAGCTAATTGGCTAGTCCAAATGAGCTTATCCTCTCCTGATTGACCTCACATGCTTAAGTCTTCTCTTGATTTCGAAAACCCTTGTATGCTCACTCTATATATATTGTAACTCATCAACCCTAATAATGATTATGCAGTTTGAGTCTCTCTAATCTCTTAGACACTATGGTTTTCTCTTAGACACTAAACGGCTCTATCTAGTCTCCTAATCTTTCACAAACTTCTCTTAATCACTTCCTAAACACTCTCTTTATTCTGATTACTCTAAGGATCTCTTAATCTCATACATATGAGATTTATTCAAAGTACTGGTGATTCTACACCACTTTATGTATCCAAATAAAGCTTCTCACAAAGTGATTCCACCTGGTTTGATTGGAACGACGAAGAAGCTGTGTTATTCCCAAACTGGGAAACTGGAATCACCTGATTTGAAAGTGGGATAACTTCTTCATCCCAACTCCTATGAGATTTATTCAACTTCCTGGTGATTCTCCACCACTTTATGTATCCAAATAAAGTTTCTCACAATGTGATTCATCATGGTTTGATAGGAACGACGAAGAAGCTGTCCTATTCCCAAACTGGGAAACTGGAATCACCTGATTTGAAAGTGGGATAACTTCTTCTTGCCAACTCCTATGAGATTTATTAAACTTCCTGGTGATTCTCCACCACTTTTTGTATCCAAATAAAGCTTCTCAAAAAGTGATTCATCCAGGTTTGATTGGAACGACGAAGAAGCTGTCCTATTCCCAAACTGGGAAACTGGAAGCACCTGATTTGAAAGTGGGATAACTTCTTCATCCCAACTCCTATGAGATTTATTCAACTTCCTGGTGATTCTCCACTACATTATGTATCCAAATAAAGCTTCTCAGAAAGTGATTCATCGTGGTTTGATTGGAACGACGAAGAAGCTGTGCTATTCCCAAACTGGGAAACTGGAAGCACCTGATTTGAAAGTGGGATAACTTCTTCATCCCAACTCCTATGAGATTTATTCAACTTCCTGGTGATTCTCCACCACTTTATTTATCCAAATAAATCTCCTCACAAAGTGATTCATCTTGGTTTGATTGGAACGACGAAGAAGCTGTGCTATTCCCAAACTGGGAAACTGGAATCACCTGATTTGAAAGTTGGATAACTTCTTCATCCCAACTCCTATGAGATTTATTCAACTTCCTGGTGATTCTCCACCACTTTATGTATCCAAATCAAGCTTCTCATAAAGTGATTCATCGTGGTTTGATTGGAACGACGAAGAAGCTGTGCTATTCCCAAACTGGGAAACTGGAATCACCTGATTTGAAAGTGGGATAACTTCTTCATCCCAACTCCTATGAGATTTATTCAAATTCCTGGTGATTCTCCACCACTTTATGTATCCAAATAAAGCTTCTTAAAAAGTTATTCATCCTGGTTTGATTGGAACGACGAAGAAGCTGTGCTATTCCCAAACTGGGAAACTGGAATCACCTGATTTGAAAGTGAGGTATCTTCTTCATCCCAACTCCTATGAGATTTATTCAACTTCCTGGTGATTCTCCACCACTTTATGTAACCAAATCAAGCTTCTCACAAAGATATTCATCCTGGTTTGATTGGAACAACGAAGAAGCTGTCCAATTCCCAAACTGGGAAATAGGAAGCACCTGATTTAAAAGTGGGATAACTTTTCATCCCAACTCCTGTGAGATTTATTCAACTTCCTGGGGATTCTCCACCACTTTATGTATCCAAATAAAGCTTCTCACAAAGTGATTCATTCCGTTTCGATTGGAACGACGAAGAAGCTGTCCAATTCCCAAACTGGAAAACAGGAAGCACCTGATTTGAAAGTGGGATAACTTCTTGATCCCAACTCCTATGAGATTTATTCAACTTCCTGGTGATTCTCCACCACTTTATGTATCCAAATCAAGCTTCTCACAAAGAGATTCATCCTGGTTTGATTGGAACGACGAAGAAGCTGTGCTATTCCCAAACTGGGAAACTGGAAGCACCTGATTTGAAAGTGGGATAACTTCTTCATCCCAACTCCTATGAGATTTATTCAACTTCCTGGTGATTCTCCACCACTTTATGTATCCAAATAAAGCTTCCTACAAAGTGATTTATCTTGGTTTGATTGGAACGACGAAGAAGCTGTGCAATTCCCCAACTGGGTATGAGATTAGAGAGTAGAATAGGTATTGAGAGATTAAGAGAGATTTGGTAAGAGATTAAGAGAAGTTTAGGAGAGATTGTGAAAGAAATGGGGAGATTTATGTATGAACCATGATGAACAAGAGAGAGACTAGAGAGAGAGTAACATGATTCGCATTTATTGATTAATCAGAGAGAGTTTACACTTATATATGAAGCTTAAGACACTAGGGTTTAGACTGCATAAAGGAGAAAGCATGTGAAGTCAAGATACAGCTAAGGGCGGATTTGAATGCTTCCAATGAGAGTCTCCACATGTGTAAGGCATCTTTGAATATGCCTTTACCTTTCCAGCTCTTGCCAGACTGTCAGACGCGTTCCTCCTTATCCTCTCAACGTTCGGATCAAGCTCAGCCTTAAGGTAAAGTAACTCTAGCTGGTTTACTTTTACCTGAGCTGAGTAACCCCTTAACCGCGCATGATGGTACGGCCTGATCGTCCGTACCCTTTGCCCTATCCGTACAGTCCGTACAAGATGCTTCTATCTTCCTCTCTAATGCTTCTACACTTCCTAAGGTCTCCTCTTCATACCATAAGGCTCTCTTCTTAACACTCCCCCTCAAGCTTAGCTTTGTGACAGTCTAAGCTTGGACAGCCATGAGACCTTCCTCATTAAAAACCTCACTAAGGAAAACCCATTGGGATAAAACCTTAATGAGGGAAAAAGAGTAAAGATCTCACAGCTGAGGGGATCAGCTCCTTCTCTTCCCAAGATCTATGAGTCCCAATCTAATGTGAATGGACTCCATAGTCTTCTGTCTCGCAGCCTTGGTGAACACATCAGCCAACTGATCTTCACTTCTCGTGTAGCAAGGTAAGATCACTCCAAGCACAATCATCTGTCTTACTTTGTGGCAATCAACCTCAATGTGCTTGGTTCTCTCATGGAACACCGAGTTGGATGCAATGTGAATGGCAGCTTGATTGTCGCAATGCATTGTCATTGGAGTGGCTTGATCAATCTCCAAGTGCTTCAAGATGCCTTTGATCCATACCAACTCGTTTGTAAGCTTCAGCATAGCTCTATACTCAGCTTCAGCACTTGAGCATGACACCACCTTCTGCTTCTTGCTCTTCCAAGTTACCAAGTTGCCTCCAATGAATGTGCAATAGCCGGTTGTTGATCTCCTGTCAGCTCTATCTCCTGCCCAATCAGCATCACAATAGCCCACCACTTCTGAGCTTCCATTGCATCCCATCCATACTCCTTGATCCGGCGAGCCATTCAGATACATCAACAGCCTCTCCACCATGCGCCAGTGATGTTCCTTGGGAAGCTGCATGTGTTGGCTCACCTGATTCACGGCAAAACATATATCAGGCCTTGTAATGGTAAGGTAAATCAATTTACCAACTAGTTTTCTATAGAGTTTAGGATCCTGGTAAGGTTTGCTGTCTTCAATCTCCCCCTCTCGTGGGACTTTGTAGCCATCCTCCATAGGCATCCTTGCTGTCTTGCCTCCATAAGCACCTGCACCTTTCAAAAGATCAAGTGTATACTTTCTTTGGGACATGAACAACCCTTCCTTGGATCTACATATCTCAATTCCAAGAAAGTATTTCATTTCTCCCAAGTCTTTAATCTCAAACATGGATTTAAGGAACTCCTTGGTTGCTATGATACCTTCCTTGTCACTCCCTGTGATAATGATATCATCAACATACACAAGGAGTGCAATCATACCTGAGGTAGTGGTAAGAGTGAAGAGGGTGTGGTCTAGTTCAGACTTCTTGAAGCCTCGGCCATTCAGAGTTGTGCTCAACTTGTTATACCAAGCTCTTGGTGATTGCTTCAACCCATAAATGGCTTTCTTTAGCCTCAGAACATTCCCTCTCTTTACTAGATGTTCTAGGCCTGGTGGAGGATACATATATACTTCATCCTCAAGCTCTCCTTGCAGAAATGCATTCTTTACATCCATTTGCCACAATCCCCATCCAAGGTTCACAGCCAAGCTTAAAATAATCCTAATGGTGTGTAGCTTGGCTACTGGAGCAAATGTCTCAATGTAATCCTCTCCATATGTCTGAGTGAACCCTCTTGCTACTAGTCTAGTCTTCTTCCTCTCAATCGACCCATCAGCCTTGTACTTGATTGTAAAGATCCATCTACTAGACACAGCTTTCTTCCCTTTTGGTAGTTCACTCTCATACCATGTATCATTCTTTATCATAGCTCCTGATTCAGCTCCTACTGATTCCTTCCATTCCTTATCTTCCATTGCCTCTTCATAGCTTCTTGGAATGTGATTCTCATCTAAGTTTACCATGAAAGCACAATGTGCTTCTGGATATTGAGCAAAAGAACACACGGCCTGAGTAGGATGCTTCACAGCTTGGGCATTGTAGTACACTCTCGTGTTTACCCAACTAGAAGGATCCTTTCTCAGCCTTGTACTCCTTCTCAACACTGGCCCTTCTTGCGCCATTTCTTGTTCTTCTTCTACTTGTGGAGTCACTGCTTCAGTCTGTTCTTCAGCTTCAGCTCTAGCTTCTCCTTGTCTCTGATCTTCTTCATTCTGACTTTCATTCAGTTCTTCCCTTGCTGATCCTTCTCCACTTTGGACAGGAGAATCAGTTCCTCTGTTTCCTAGCTCACCGGCCTCTTCTAAGCCTTGGTCCTCTAGTTCAGATACTGATTCACTTCCCCCCTCATGTGCAAAGTGGGATGGTTCTTCTGCTGCAGCTGGAGTAGGTTCTGGACGCCTACTCTGATCCTGGGACACTCCAATTCCGAGCCCCTCTAGGATGTTTCTCAAGCAAGCAGCTCTTTCTGATGGCTGGGAGAGATCCTCCAAGTCTTCCCATGTCTGCTCATCATAGTATCCTTTGTCTTCCATGAATCTGACATCCCTTGACACTAGGACTCTCCTAGCAGTAGGATCATAGCATTTGTATCCCTTCTGTGAAGTAGAATACCCAATCATCATAGCCTTGGTGCTCTTTGCTTCTAGTTTGTTTCTCTGCTCGCCTGGTACAAGAACATAACACACGCATCCAAAGGTCCTCAGGTGATCCAAGACTGGCCTGCTCTTGTTGAGTACCTCAAATGGAGATTGATCTGCCAAGATCCTGGTTGGTATCCTGTTGATGAGATAGCACGCAGTCATCACAGCATCACTCCAATACCTCTTGGGAACCCCTTTGTGGAACATCATGGACCGGGACACCTCCATGAGATGTCTGTTCTTCCTTTCCGCAACTCCATTCTGCTGTGGAGTGTATGGGCAGCTAGTCTGGTGAAGAATCCCATGCTGAGCAAGGTGATCACGAAATGCATGCCCAGTATACTCCCCACCATTATCAGACCTGAAAATCTTAATCTTGGCATGATATTGGTTAGTCACATAGGCTTGAAAATTTTTAAATGCATCAAGGACCCTATCTTTAGTTTTAATCAATGTTAACCAGGTGTATTTGGATTTTTCATCAATGAATGTGACATAATACTTGTAATCATCCCTAGATAAGCAAGGTGCCGTCCAAACATCAGAGTGAATTAAATCAAAGCAGTTTGCATAAAGAGTAGATGATCTCTGAAAAACAGTCTTACAATGTTTGCCCAAAATACATGCCTCACAATCATTATTTTTAAACATGACACCTGGTAACATAATGCTTAAAGCCCTAACATGTGGATGTCCTAGCCTAGCATGCCACAGAGCATCAGTACTTAAGGAAGAAACAGAACTAAACGAGAAACAAGAACTAGAAATAGGTGCAAGGTCTTCAATCATGTAAAGATCCCCCTTGGTAGCTCCTTGCCCAATCAACTTACTGCTCTTAATATCCTGAAACTTAACATCATTAGGACTGAAAATAACATTGCATTGAAGATCAGTAGTGCATTTCTTAACTGATAAAAGATTAGAGGTGAACTCAGGCATGTAAAAGGCTTTTGACTCCTTATTAAACAAGTTCAGTTTACCAATGCCCCTAATGGGAATTCTATCTCCATTTGCAATCATAACATGTCCAAGGGCAGGTTCTATGTCTTTTATCAGATTGTTATCACTAATCATGTGATGAGATGCACCAGAATCAATTATCAATGGTTTATGCAAGCTCCTAGCAGTATTGGTTCTAGATGTTTCATTTTCAGCTTTCAGGCTCTTGACTACTCCTAACAATCTATCAGTTATGCTAGTATGAGCAGTGGCAGTACATGAGATTTTAAACATGTCTAGCAGTTTATCAGAGATACTAGGTAATGTATGAGCAGAGTATGAGTATCCAAGAGTGTTGCCTAGCATTTTACCAGACTCCTTGAGGGCTCGGATGAAAGCCTCAAAGTCAGCCTTGGTGATCACCTCCTGAGAAGTTAGAGCTCTGCCTTCACTTTCACCCGCCTTGACATTTGGACTAGCCCCTGATGAGCCGGCACCACTTGCTTCAGCAGAAAGGTGAGCCTTAGCTTCTCTATCCTTGTTGAACTTGCTAGGCCTGAGGTGTGGATGTAGGATCCAGCACTGACTCTTCTTATGCCCCTGCCGCTTGCAATGCTCACAGCTTCCCTCATACTTCTCATACTTCCTTCCATCTCCACGGTACGCTGCCTTGTTTGCTTGTGCCTCTTCTGCTTTATGAGCCGTGGACATTCCCTTCTTGCCTCCAAACAACCCAAGAGAGCCTTCCTCCTTCTGAAGTTGTGCGCATACCTCCTCCATGGATGGGAGAGTCGGTGATCTCAGGATATGCTTGATCACATCCTGGTAGCTTTCATCTAGAGTCATCAATAGCCCAAACACCTGATCTTGCTCTCTCCTCTCAATGAGCGATTCCTCATCAGTAGTGTTGGGTCTAAGACTCTCAAGTTCGGACCACAAAGCTCCAAACTTCCCCATGTGCTTGGTGAGATCTTCTCCATCTTGCCTCAAGACACTGATGGTTTGCTTCAGATCAAACACCCGACTTATGTTGGACTTGTTTCCATACCTCTTATGGAGCATGTCCCAAAGGCGCTTAGGAGTCTCAAAGTGCACGTAAGCTTCAAGTATGGGGAGCTCCAGAGAGGCATGGAGCACAGACAGCACCATCAAATCCTCTTGGACCCATCTCTTTGCTTCAGCTACCGCAAGAGTCTTCCCGTCGCCTTCTTCTTCATCTTCTTTGGCCACTGGCTCCGGACCATCATCTGTGATGTGGTTCCACAGCCCTAGCCTTCCAATGGTAGTCCTCACCAACTGGGACCACATCAAGTAGTTCGAGCCTCCCTTCAGTGCAACCGGAACCGTCACCAGTTTGCTAAAGTTGGTCGTCTCCATCTCCTCTTCTTTATCACACAAGAACAAACTCGCAAATGTAAAGAAAGGAACAAGGGTCTCTCAATACCAAAGCCAACCTGGCTCTGATACCATATGAGATTAGAGAGTAGAATAGGTATTGAGAGATTAAGAGAGATTTGGTAAGAGATTAAGAGAAGTTTAGGAGAGATTGTGAAAGAAATGGGGAGATTTATGTATGAACCATGATGAACAAGAGAGAGACTAGAGAGAGAGTAACATGATTCGCATTTATTGATTAATCAGAGAGAGTTTACACTTATATATGAAGCTTAAGACACTAGGGTTTAGACTGCATAAAGGAGAAAGCATGTGAAGTCAAGATACAGCTAAGGGCGGATTTGAATCCTTCCAATGAGAGTCTCCACATGTGTAAGGCATCTTTGAATATGCCTTTACCTTTCCAGCTCTTGCCAGACTGTCAGACGCGTTCCTCCTTATCCTCTCAACGTTCGGATCAAGCTCAGCCTTAAGGTAAAGTAACTCTAGCTGGTTTACTTTTACCTGAGCTGAGTAACCCCTTAACCGCGCATGATGGTACGGCCTGATCGTCCGTACCCTTTGCCCTATCCGTACAGTCCGTACAAGATGCTTCTATCTTCCTCTCTAATGCTTCTACACTTCCTAAGGTCTCCTCTTCATACCATAAGGCTCTCTTCTTAACACTGGGAAACTGAAATCACCTGATTTGAAAGTGGGATAACTTCTTCATCCCAACTCCTATGAGATTTATTTAAATTCCTGGTGATTCTCCACCACTTTATGTATCCAAATAAAGCTTCTCACAAAGTGATTCATCCTGGTTTGATTGGAACGACGAAGAAGCTGATCTATTCCCAAACTGGGAAACTGGAAGCACCTGATTTGAAAGTGGGATAACTTCTTCATCCCAACTCCTATGAGATTTATTCAACTTCCTGGTGATTCTCCACCACTTTATGTATCCAAATCAAGCTTCTCACAAAGTGATTCATCCTGGTTTGATTGGAACGACGAAGAAGCTGTGCTATTCCCAAACTGGGAAACTGGAATCACCTAATTTGAAAGTGGGATAACTTCTTCATCCCAACTCCTATGAGATTTATTCAAATTCCTGGTGATTCTCCACCACTTTATGTATCCAAATAAAGCTTCTCACAAAGTGATTCATCCTGGTTTGATTGGAACGACGAAGAAGCTGTGCTATTCCCAAACTGGGAAACTGGAATCCCCTGATTTGAAAGTGGGATAACTTCTTCATCCCAACTCCTATGAGATTTATTCAACTTCCTGGTGATTCTCCACCACTTTATGTATCCAAATAAAGTTTCTCACAAAGTGATTCATCATGGTTTGATAGGAACGACGAAGAAGCTGTGCTATTCCCAAACTGGGAAACTGGAATCACCTGATTTGAAAGTGGGATAACTTCTTCTTGCCAACTCCTATGAGATTTATTCAACCTCCTGGTGATTTTCCACCACTTTTTGTATCCAAATCAAGCTTCTCACAAAGTGATTCATCCAGGTTTGATTGGAACGACGAAGAAGCTGTTATATTCCCAAACTGGGAAACTGGAAGCACCTGATTTGAAAGTGGGATAACTTCTTCATCCCAACTCCTATGAGATTTATTCAACTTCCTGGTGATTCTCCACTACATTATGTATCCAAATAAAGCTTCTCAGAAAGTGATTCATCCCGGTTTGATTGGAACGACGAAGAAGCTGTGCTATTCCCCAACTGGGAAACTGGAAGCACCTGATTTGAAAGTGGGATAACTTCTTCATCCCAACTCCTATGAGATTTATTCAACTTCCTGGTGATTCTCCACCACTTTATGTATCCAAATAAATCTTCTCACAAAGTGATTCATCTTGGTTTGATTGGAACGACGAAGAAGCTGTGCTATTCCCAAACTGGGAAACTGGAATCACCTGATTTGAAAGTTGGATAACTTCTTCATCCCAACTCCTATGAGATTTATTCAACTTCCTGGTGATTCTCCACCACTTTATGTATCCAAATCAAGCTTCTCATAAAGTGATTCATCGTGGTTTGATTGGCACGATGAAGAAGCTGTGCTATTCCCAAACTGGGAAACTGGAATCACCTGATTTGAAAGTGGGATAACTTCTTCATCCCAACTCCTATGAGATTTATTCAAATTCCTGGTGATTCTCCACCACTTTATGTATCCAAATAAAGCTTCTTAAAAAGTGATTCATCCTGGTTTGATTGAAACGACGAAGAAGCTGTGCTATTCCCAAACTGGGAAACTGGAATCACCTGATTTGAAAGTGGGATATCTTCTTCATCCCAACTCCTATGAGATTTATTAAACTTCCTGGTGATTATCCACCACTTTATTTATCCAAATCAAGCTTCTCACAAAGTGATACATCCTGGTTTGATTGGAACGACGAAGAAGCTGTGCTATTCCCAAACTGGGAAACTGGAATCACCTGATTTGAAACTGGGATAACTTCTTATAGCCAACTCCTATGAGATTTATTCAACTTCCTGGTGATTCTCCACCACTTTATGTATCCAAATCAAGCTTCTCACAAAGATATTCATCCTGGTTTGATTGGAACGACGAAGAAGCTGTCCAATTCCCAAACTGGGAAACAGGAAGCACCTGATTTGAAAGTGGGATAACTTCTTCTTGACAACTCCTATGAGATTTATTCAACTTCCTGGTGATTCTCCACCACTTTATGTATCCAAATCAAGCTTTTCACAAAGAGATTCATCCTGGTTTGATTGGAACGACGAAGAAGCTGTGCTATTCCCAAACTGGGAAACTGGAATCACCTGATTTGAAAGTTGAATAACTTCTTCATCCCAACTCCTATGAGATTTATTCAAATTCCTGGTGATTCTCCACCACTTTATGTATCCAAATCAAGCTTTTCACAAAGAGATTCATCCTGGTTTGATTGGAACGACGAAGAAGCTGTGCTATTCCCAAACTGGGAAACTGGAATCACCTGATTTGAAAGTTGAAAGAATTCTTCATCCCAACTCCTATGAGATTTATTCAACTTCCTGGTGATTCTCCACCATTTTATGTATCCAAATGAAGCTTCTCACAAAGTGATTCATCCTGGTTTTTAATTGGAACGACGAAGAAGCTGTGCTATTCCCAAACTGGAAAACTGGAAGCACCTGATTTGAAAGTGGGATAACTTCTTCATCCCAACTCCTATGAGATTTATTCAACTTCCTGGTTATTCTCCACCACTTTATGTATCCAAATCAAGCTTCTTACAAAGTGATTCATCTTGGTTTGATTGGAACAACGAAGAAGCTGTGTTATTCCCAAACTGGGAAACTGGAAGCACCTGATTTGAAAGTGGGATAACTTCTTCATCCCAACTCCTATGAGATTTATTCTACTTCCTGGTGATTCTCCACCACTTTATGTATCCAAATCAAGCTTCTCACAAAGTGATTCATCCTGGTTTGATTGGAACGACGAAGAAGCTGTGCTATTCCCAAACTGGGAAACTGGAATCACCTAATTTGAAAGTGGGATAACTTTTTCATCCCAACTCCTATGAGATTTATTCAAAGTACTGGTGATTCTACACCACTTTATGTATCCAAATAAAGCTTCTCACAAAGTGATTCAACCTGGTTTGATTGGAACGACGAAGAAGCTGTGTTATTCCCAAACTGGGAAACTGGAATCACCTGATTTGAAAGTGAGATAACTATCACTTTTAGTGATGTTTAGAGTGATCTGAGTATTTAGGAAAGATTAGAAGAGATTTAGAGAAGATTAAAGTATAAAATGAGATTAAGAGTCTAAAGAAAGAACGAGAGAGAGACTAAGAGAGACTCATAACTTGCTTGATTTATTATTATGGAGAGATTACATATTTATATGGATCAGCATACAAGGGTTTTGTAATAGTGAAAGCAAATCCTAAAGACTAAGCATGTGGAGTCAAACCAAGGAGAGGCGCGCTTCATTTGAATGAACGGAGGTGAGGCTTTACACGCTTGATGCCAAAGGCATCTTTGCCTAGATGCTCCTTTTGCCTTTACAGCTAGCAACAGCTTAAGCCGCGTCCCAACCTTATCCTTCAACGGTCATATCCTAAAGCCTCTTCCTCTTGTAGAGTCATCGGCCACTTTAGGATAGATGTGAGCTTTGCCTTTCTTCCCAAGGTACCTGAGTTGTACGGCCTTTGCCCTATCCGTACACTTCTCCTTAACTTCACACAACTACTCCTTTTCTTCCTTTGATATCTCTTCTCATGTAAACCCTTGATCCTTTCACTTAATCATCTCCATAACTTAACACTCCCCCTCAAGCTTAGCTTTGTGAAAGTCTAAGCTTGGACAGCCATGAGATCTTCCTCATTAAAAACCTCACTAAGGAAAACCCATTGGGACAAAACCTTAATGAGGGAAAAAGAGTAAAGACCTCACAGCTAAGGGGATCAGCTCCTTCTCTTCCCAAGATCTATGAGTCCCAATCTAATGTGAATGGACTCCATAGTCTTTTGTCTTGCCGCCTTGGTGAACACATCAGCCAACTGATCTTCACTTCTCGTATAGCAAGGTAAGATCACTCCAAGCACAATCATCTGTCTCACCTTGTGGCAATCAACCTCAATGTGCTTGGTTCTCTCATGGAACACCGAGTTGGATGCAATGTGAATGGCAGCTTGATTGTCACAATGCATTGTCATTGGAGTTGCTTGATCAATCTCCAAGTGCTTCAAGATGCCTTTGATCCACACCAACTCGTTTGTGAGCTTCAGCATGGCTCTATACTCAGCTTCAGCACTTGAACATGACACCACCTTCTGCTTCTTGCTTTTCCAAGTTACCAAGTTGCCTCCAATGAATGTGCAATAGCCGGTGGTTGATCTTCTGTCAGCTCTATCTCCTGCCCAATCAGCATCACAATAGCCCACTACTTCTGAGCTTCCATTGCATCCCATCCAAACCCCTTGATCTGGCGAGCCATTTAGATACATCAGCAGCCTCTCCACCATACGCCAATGATGTTCCTTGGGAAGCTGCATGTGTTGACTCACCTGATTCACAGCAAAGCATATATCAGGTCTTGTGATGGTAAGATAGATCAATTTTCCAACAAGTGTTCTATAGAGTTTAGGATCATGAAATGGCTTGCTGTCTTCAATCTCCCCCTCTCTTGGTACTTTGTAGCCATCCTCCAGTGGCATCCTTGCTGTCTTGCCTCCATAAGCACCTGCACCTTTCAAAAGATCAAGTGTATACTTCCTTTGGGACATGAACAAACCTTCCTTGGATCTACAAATCTCAATTCCAAGGAAGTATTTCATTTCTCCCAAGTCTTTGATTTCAAACATGGACTTTAGAAACTCCTTGGTTGCTTTGATACCTTCCTTATCACTCCCAGTGATAATGATATCATCCACATACACAAGGAGAGCAACCATACCTGAGGGTGTCGTGAGTGTAAAGAGAGTGTGATCCAATTCTGACTTCTTGAAGCCTCGGCCATTCAGAGTTGTGCTCAACTTGTTATACCAAGCTCTTGGTGATTGCTTCAACCCATAAATGGCTTTCTTTAGCCTCAGTTGTTGAAATGAGGTGATGCAACTATGTGATATGAAGCTAGAGAAGGTTAGAGGCTTGAGGATGAAGTTAGGGATGTGAGTGTACGGACAGGCCGTACAAGGTGGCCGTACAAGGTAAAGAAGAAGTTACCATGACCGTTTAACCAAGAGGGGAGTAAACGGATCATTCTTACCTTCTACCATGCTCTACTTGGATCAGACCGTTGAGAGAGCTTGAGGAGCGCATCTGACAGGCTGTGCCAGGCTGTGACAGACTGTCAGCATCCTAGTCAAAGATCCAAGATGCTTCACACGCGGGAAGAAGCTCATTGGATGCTTTATGATAAGCGCTCCTCTCCTGGTTGACTTCACATGCTTTAGCTTATCTTTAAACCTTGTAAACCCTAAGCTCTCATACTATATAAGTTGTAACCTCATCAGATTAATGATTAACGAGATTGAATCACTCTATCTCTACTCTCTCTCTAGTTTAAATCTCAAAGTCTCTTAATCACTCTCAAACCATGATTCTTGTTTAAATCTTTCACTAAACTTCTCTTTACTCGTTCTTAATCTCTCAATACCTTCTTAAATCTCTAAAATCTCATGGTATCAGAGCCAGGTTGGCTTTGGTATTGAGAGATCTTAGTTCCTTTGTGTGATTCTTACTCATTCCTTCTTTGTGTTCTTGCGTTTGTTCTTGATACTTCCGGGAAGTCTTGTCAGTTTGTTGAAGTGTCTTACCCTTGGTTCTTTGGTCCCGTGTGTTCTTGAAGATCTGGTGTGGTAGAAGCTCAACTGAAGTACAAGATTGAAGACTAGAAGTAACTAGAGGCAAAGAGAAGATGGAAGGAAACTACAGTAAGCTTGTTACGGTTCCGGTTGCCTTAAAAGGTGTAGGGAACTACTTGTTGTGGTCTCGGCTGGTGAAGACTGCTATTGGGAGGCTAGGGTTGTGGAACCACATCACGGATGATGGTCCAGAGCCAGTGGCCAAAGGGAATGAGGAAGCTGAGGGTGGAAAAGTACTCACTGAAGCTGAGGTGAAGAAGAAATGGGTTCAAGAAGATCTGATGGTGCTGTCCGTGCTACACAGTTCTATTGAAGTCCCGTTGCTTGAAGCCTACATCTTCTGTGAGACACCTAAGCATCTATGGGAGACGCTCCAGAAGACATTTGGAGATGTCTCAAACCTTAACCGTGTGTTTGAGTTGAAGAAAGCCATCACCTCCTTGATGCAAGGTGGTGTGGAGCTTACTACACACATTGGGAAGTTCAGAGCGCTTTGGTCTGAGCTGGATAACCTGCGCCCAAGTACCAGTGATCAAGGGATCATCATGGAGAGGAGAGAGCAGGATCAAGTGTTTGGGTTGTTGATGACCTTAGATGTGTGCTACCAGGATGTCATAAAGCACATGCTGAGATCGTCAAGCCTACCAACAATGGAGGAGGTGTGCTCTCAACTGCAGAAGGAGGAAGGCTCTCTAGGCTTGTTTGGAGGAAAGGGGGAGCTACCTATGGCTCATCAGGCTGAGGATGTGCAAGCAAACAAGGCGGGTTACAAGAATGATGGAAGGAAGTATGGTGACCGCTTTGAAGGGAATTGTGATCATTGCAAGAAGCCAGGCCATAAGAAGAGCCAATGCTGGATACTTCACCCTCACCTCAAGCCAAGCAAATTCAACAAGGAGAGAGAAGCCAGAGCTCACATGTCCACCGAGACAAGCAGTGGCAGTGCATCCGGGGCTGGTACATCCTCACAAGTGAATGAGAGTGAAGGGCGAGCTCTCTCTTCTCACCACTCAGGAGGAAAGAACCTAGAGCATGAGGTGATCAGGAAGTCAGACATAGATGCACTCATCAAAGCTCTTAAGGAGTCTGGTAACAAACTAAGACCCAATACTCTTGGTTATTCTTTTGCTGCTCATACTATGTCTAGTAGAACTGATAGGTTGCTAGACATACTAGAGAATCCCTTGATTGGTAAAACTGAACATAGCATTGCTAATAAACTCTTAGGAGTTCTTGAGAACTTAAAAAATAACAATGATCATCCTAGAAGTCATCTAGCTAAGGATATACATAAACCTTTGATTATTGATTCTGGTGCATCTCATCACATGATTAGTGATAACAGGTTGATTACGGATATAGAACCTACCCAAGGTCATGTCATGATTGCTAATGGAGATAGAATTCCTATTAGAGGCATTGGTAGGTTGAAACTGTTTAATAAAGAGTCTAATGCATTCTACATGCCTGAATTTACTTCAAACTTGTTATCTGTCAAGAGATGCACTACTGATCTTAATTGCAATGTTATTTTTAGTCCTAATGATGTGAAGTTTCAGGATATTAAGAGCAGTAAGTTGATCGGCCAAGGAGCAACTAAGGGAGACCTTTACATGCTTGAAGATCTCTCTCCTATCTCTAGTTCTTGTTTTTCGTTTAGCTCGGTTTCTTTAAGTAATGATGCTTTGTGGCATGCTAGGCTAGGACATCCACATGTTAGGGCCTTAAGCATAATGTTACCAGGTGTCATGTTTAAAAATAATGATTGTGAAGCTTGTATTTTGGGAAAACATTGTAAGAGTGTGTTTCAATGATCAGTTACAGTTTATGAGAAATGTTTTGACTTAATCCACTCTGATGTTTGGACTGCACCTTGTTTATCTAGGGATAATTACAAGTATTATGTCACCTTCATTGATGAAAAATCTAAATACACCTGGTTAACACTCATTAAAACAAAGGATAGAGTTCTTGATGCATTTAAAAACTTTCAAAACTATGTTACTAACCACTATAATGCCAAGATTAAGATTTTCAGGTCAGATAATGGTGGGGAGTATACAAGTCATGCGTTCAAAGAACATCTAGCTAGCCATGGAATACTTCATCAGACGAGCTGTCCTTATACACCCCAGCAAAATGGAGTGGCTGAAAGGAAGAATAGACACCTCATGGAGGTGGCAAGATCAATGATGTTCTATACGAGTGTGCCTAAGAGGCATTGGAGTGATGCAGTGATGACCGCAAGCTACCTAATCAACAGGACACCAACCAAGATTCTCAATGATCAGTCCCCCTTTGAGGTTCTTAACAAGAGTAAACCAGTGCTGGAACACTTGAGGATCTTTGGGTGTGTGTGCTATGTGCTAGTACCCGGGGAAATGCGGAACAAGCTAGAAGAGAAGAGTACCAAAGCTATGATGATTGGATACTCTACGTCCCAAAAGGGATACAAATGCTTTGATCCAAATACCAGAAGAGTATTGGTATCAAGGGAGGTGAAGTTCTTTGAAGAAAAGGGCTATTATGATGGGAAGAATTGGGAAGAACTTGAAGATCTATCCCAACCATCAGACAGGGCTGCAAGCTTGAGAAACATTTTGCAAGGACTTGGTATTGGAGTGTCATCAGATCAGCACAAACGCCAAGCAACACCACCTGTTAGAGTTGAAGAATCATCTCACTCAGAACATGAAGGGGGAAGTGAATCTGCTGATACTGAAGTTCAAGGAACAAGTGAAGCCGAAAATCAACAACAAAGCGCAGACTCTCATGTTCAAAGTGAAGATGACTCAAGGGGAAGTGATCAACATGGAGGTCAGGAAGCTAGTGAAGAAAGCCAGATACCAGAAGAAGCCGTGGAAGAGAATGTAGTAGTTCCATTGAGGAGAAGCACACGGTTAAAGAGAGATGCTTCCAACTGGGTAAACACAAGAGTGTACTACAATGCCCAAGCTGTGGAGCATCCCTCTCAAGCTGTGTGCTCCTTTGCGTCCTATCCAGAAGAGCATTGCGCATTTATGATCAGCTTAGATGGAAGCTATGTGCCTAGATCATATGAAGATGCAATGCTACATGAAGACTGGAAGGAATCAGTAGGTGATGAAGCTAATGCCATGATAAAGAATGACACTTGGTTTGAAAGTGAACTGCCAAAAGGAAAGAAGGCAGTAACCAGCAAGTGGATATTCACTATCAAGTACAAGCCTGATGGGACTATTGAGAGAAAGAAAACAAGACTGGTGGCTAGAGGATACACTCAAACATATGGGGAAGACTACATTGACACCTTTGCTCCGGTTGCTAAGCTCCATACAATAAGGATTGTATTATCTCTGGCTGTGAATCTTGAGTGGGAGCTTTGGCAGATGGATGTGAAGAATGCCTTTCTTCAAGGAGAACTAGAAGATGAAGTGTATATGCATCCACCACCAGGCCTAGGGCATCTTGTGAAACCTGGAAATGTGTTGAGACTCAAGAAGGCTATCTATGGGTTTAAACAATCTCCTAGAGCATGGTACAACAAGCTGAGCACTACTTTAAATGGGCGTGGATTCAAGAAATCAGAATTGGATCATACTCTCTTCACACTTACTTCACCCTCAGGTATCATTTGTCTACTTGTGTATGTTGATGATATCATTATAACAGGTAGTGATAAGGCTGGGATAAAAGCCACCAAGGAGTTTTTAAAATCTGTATTTGAAATTAAAGACTTAGGAGAAATGAAATACTTCCTTGGAATTGAGTTGTGTAGATCTAAGGAAGGATTGTTCATTTCCCAAAGGAAGTATACACTTGATCTTTTGAAAGATGCAGGTATACAAGGAGATAAGACAGCAAGGATGCCTCTTGAAGATGGATACAAGGTTCCACGTGAGGGGGAGATTGAAGATAGCAAGGTCTTTCATGATCCAAAGCTATACAGGAAGCTAGTAGGGAAGCTCATCTACCTTACCATCACACGTCCGGACATATGCTTTGCTGTGAATCAAGTGAGCCAGCATATGCAAGTCCCAAAGGAGCATCACTGGCGAATGGTGGAGAGACTCCTCTTGTATCTGAACGGTACATCAGGCCTTGGAGTTTGGATGGGATGCAACAAGAGTACTGAAGTGGTGGGCTATTGTGATGCTGATTGGGCAGGAGATAGAGCAGACAGAAGATCAACTACCGGCTATTGTACATTCATTGGAGGTAATCTTGTGACATGGAAGAGCAAGAAGCAGAAAGTAGTATCTTGTTCAAGTGCTGAAGCTGAGTATAGGGCAATGCTGAAGCTAACCAATGAGTTGGTGTGGATCAAAGGGATCTTGAAACACTTGGAGATAGAGCAAGCTACACCAATGACTATGCATTGCGACAACCAAGCAGCTATACACATTGCATCCAACTCAGTGTTCCATGAGAGAACCAAGCACATTGAAGTAGACTGCCACAAGGTGAGGAAGATGATCGTTTTGGGAGTAATCTTGCCATGCTATACAAGGAGTGAGGATCAGTTAGCGGATGTATTCACCAAGGCAGCAAGACAAAAGACAATGGAGTCCATACACATCAGGTTAGGACTCATTGATCTTACACCCATAGAATAGTCCCCTGATCATGAGGTCTTTACTCTTTTTCCCTTATCAAAGTTTTGTCCCAAATGGGTTTTCTTTGGTAAGGTTTTTAATGAGGAAGATCTCATGGTCCTTCCAAGCTTAACTTGTTCCACATGGTTAAGCTTGAGGGGGAGTGTTGAAATGAGGTGATGCAACTATGTGATATGAAGCTAGAGAAGGTTAGAGGCTTGAGGATGAAGTTAGGGATGTGAGTGTACGGACAGGCCGTACAAGGTGGCCGTACAAGGTAAAGAAGAAGTTACCATGACCGTTTAACCAAGAGGGGAGTAAACGGATCATTCTTACCTTCTACCATGCTCTACTTGGATCAGACCGTTGAGAGAGCTTGAGGAGCGCATCTGACAGGCTGTGCCAGGCTGTGACAGACTGTCAGCATCCTAGTCAAAGATCCAAGATGCTTCACACGCGGGAAGAAGCTCATTGGATGCTTTATGATAAGCGCTCCTCTCCTGGTTGACTTCACATGCTTTAGCTTATCTTTAAACCTTGTAAACCCTAAGCTCTCATACTATATAAGTTGTAACCTCATCAGATTAATGATTAACGAGATTGAATCACTCTATCTCTACTCTCTCTCTAGTTTAAATCTCAAAGTCTCTTAATCACTCTCAAACCATGATTCTTGTTTAAATCTTTCACTAAACTTCTCTTTACTCGTTCTTAATCTCTCAATACCTTCTTAAATCTCTAAAATCTCATCAGTACATTCCCTCTCTTCACTAGATGTTCCAGACCTGGTGGAGGATACATATAGACTTCATCCTCAAGCTCTCCTTGTAGAAATGCATTCTTTACATCCATTTGCCACAATCCCCATCCTAGGTTCACAGCCAAGCTTAAAACAATCCTAATGGTGTGTAGCTTGGCTACTGGTGCAAATGTCTCAATGTAATCCTCTCCATATGTCTGAGTGAACCCTCTTGCTACTAGTCTAGTCTTCTTCCTCTCAATCGACCCATCAGCCTTGTACTTGATTGTAAAGATCCATCTACTAGACACAGCTTTCTTCCCTTTTGGTAGTTCACTCTCATACCATGTATCATTCTTTATCATAGCTCCTGCCTCAGCTCCTACTGATTCCTTCCATTCCTTATCCTCCATTGCCTCTTCATAGCTTCTTGGAATGTGATTCTCATCCAAGTTTACCATGAATGCGCAATGTGCTTCTGGATATTGAGCAAAAGAACACACGGCCTGAGTAGGATGCTTCACAGCTTGGGCATTGTAGTACACTCTTGTGTTTACCCAACTGGAAGGATCCTTTCTCAGCCTTGTACTTCTTCTCAATACTGGCCCTTCTTGCGCCATCTCTTGTTCTTCTTCTTGTGGCAGCACACTTGTTTCAGATCTTTCTTCTCCTAGCTGACTTGCTTCAGCTCCTTCTTCCCTTAGCTGACTCTCTTCAGCTCCTTCTTCCTGATCATTTGATTCCACAGCTTGATCATGAGAGCCAGAACTCTCTTCTCTACTTGTTTCTTCACGGTTTGGAGTTCTTGTTTCATTCCCCCCCTCATGCTCAAGGTTGGAAGTCTGATGATCCGGGACTGGGGTAGTGCTTCTCCCCCCTTGATGTCCTTGATTCATGTTGATTCCAAGGCCTTCTAGGATAATCCTCAAGGTTTCAGCTCTATCAGAGGTAAGATCCTTCAAGTCTTCTTGAATCTGTTCCTCATAATATCCTTTCTCTTCAACAAACTTCACTTCTCTAGATACCAACACTCTCCTTGTGTTAGGATCATAGCACTTGTATCCTTTCTGACTTGATGAGTATCCAATGAACATTGCCTTTGAACTCTTAGCTTCTAGCTTGTTTCTTATCTCTCCAGGCACCATCACAAAACACAAACACCCAAAGACCTTCATATGCTCGAGAGAAGGCTTATACTGATTCAGTACCTCAAATGGTGATTGTCCTTGAAGGATCAGAGTTGGTGTCCTGTTGATGAGATAACACGCCGTAGCAACAGCATCACTCCAAAACTTCTTAGGCACATTGGATTGAAACATCATGGACCTGGCTACTTCCATCAAATGCCTGTTCTTCCTCTCAGCCACACCATTCTGTTGTGGTGTATAGGGACAGCTTGTTTGATGAAGAATTCCATGCTGAGCTAGGTGTAGCTTGAATGCTTGTCCCGTGTACTCTCCTCCATTATCTGACCTGAAAATCTTTATCTTGGCATTGTAATGGTTAGTCACATAGGATTGAAAATTTTTAAATGCATCAAGTACCCTATCTTTGGTTGGAATTAAAGTTAACCAGGTGTATTTGGATTTTTCATCAATGAAAGTTACATAATATTTATGGTTTTCTCTAGACAGGCAAGGTGCGGTCCAAACATCAGAATGAATAAGATCAAAACACTTTTCATAAACAGTAGTAGACTTGGTAAAGACAGTTCTACAATGCTTGCCTAAAATGCAAGCTTCACAATCATTATTCTCAAAGGAAACACCTGGCAACATCAGTTTTAAAGCCTTATTATGAGGGTGTCCTAATCTAGCATGCCACAATGCATTTTTACTTAAACCAGAACTAGAAACAGAAGTAAACGAGCAGCTATATCTAGAAACAGGAGTGAGATCTTCAAGTAAATATAGCTCTCCTTTAGTCACTCCCTTTCCAATCATCTTGCTGCTTTTAATATCCTGAAACTTTACATCATTAGGACTGAATATAACATTGCATTGCAAATCAGTAGCACATTTCTTAACAGATAACAAGTTTGATGTAAATTCAGGCATATAAAAAGCTTTAGTTTCCTTATCAAATAGTTTAAGACTTCCTATTCCTCTAATAGGAATCTTATCTCCATTAGCAATCAGTACATTTCCATTCATTGGCACAATGTTTTTAATTAAGCTAGTGTCACTTATCATATGATGAGATGCACCTGAATCAATCACTAATGGCTTAATGTCATGAGAACTAGCAATATGTGCAAGTATACTAGATGGTTTGAATGCATGATCATTTCTAGCAAAGTTTGCAATTCTAGATTGATTTACCATTTCTATCAAGCTCTCATGCATCCTATCAGTTCTAGTTAGATTCTCATAGTTCTCTACCACCCTAGCACCAAAAGAATACCCAAAGATGTTACCATTCTCCTTGAACATCTTAATGAGAGCATCAAGGTCGGATCTCCTTAGATACTCTTGATCATTGTTCCCACGGTTGCTTGATGCTCCAGTGTAGGCTACAAGAGACTTTCCATCACCTGCCTCACGCCCATCTATCTCCTTTCCTTTGCTTGTACCAGCTCCACTTGTACCATCCGAGACATTAGCCCTTGCCTCACGATCCTTCATGAACTTAGCCGGCTTGAGGTGAGGATGGAGTATCCAGCATTGGCTCTTCTTGTGGCCATGCTTCTTGCAGTGATCACAACTCCCATTGAACCTCCTCTCCTCAAACTTCCCATGCGCAGCCGCAGCCTTGTTTGCTTGTGGAGCTTCACTACCTTCCTCTTGAGTTGCCTGGCTTGCAAGGGAAAGGTCTCCTTTCTTTGCAAACAACCCAATGGAACCTTGCTCCTTCTGAATCCGCGCACACACATCCTCAAGATCAGGTAGAGTGTCTTCTCTAAGCAGGTGCTGGATGAGACCGTTGTAAGCTGGGTTCAGCGTGAGGAGTAGCCTAAAGACCTTGTCTTGCTCTCTCCTCTTGTTGAGCTCATCAGCATCCGTTGTGCTTGGCCTAAGCATCTCCATCTCGGACCAGAGACTCCTGAATCTCCCTAGATGCTTGGTGAACTCCATGTCTTCTTGTACAAGGTTGTTGATGGCTTGCTTCACTTCAAACACTCGGCTTAGGTTTGATGTGTTGCCATACACCTTCTTCAAAGTATCCCACAGCTCCTTAGCAGACTCACAGTAGCTGTATGCATCCAGAATAGCCGGCTCAAGTGACTCATGAAGCACAGACATCACCAGCATGTCCTCTTGATGCCACTTCTCTTCCGCCTTGCTTGCAGCCTCACCATCATCCTCTCCTTGAGTGATGAGTTTTGGAGCTTCTCCGGGGGTGATATGCTTCCACAACCCCTTGCTTCCCACCGTGGTTCTCACCATCCGAGACCACACCAAGTAGTTGGTTCCCTTGAAACACACAGCTACCTTCATGTTCATGTTCATCCCACTCTCCATGTTGAATGATGAACTCTCTAAGCTTCAGAAACTTTATCTTGAGTTGAGTGACTTGTAGAAACCTTCACAGCCTCGATCTTCAACCCACACAGCTTCAGATGATACACCACAACCAGTCTTGAACTTGAAAAGTACCCAGAAACTCTCAAACACACAAGAACACACAAGAGTTTCTTCAAAGCTTCAACCTTGAGGCTTCAAAGAATCTCACACGACCTCAGGTTCTCACGAACCTGGTTCTGATACCATATCACTTTTAGTGATGTTTAGAGTGATCTGAGTATTTAGGAAAGATTAGAAGAGATTTAGAGAAGATTAAAGTATAAAATGAGATTAAGAGTCTAAAGAAAGAACGAGAGAGAGACTAAGAGAGACTCATAACTTGCTTGATTTATTATTATGGAGAGATTACATATTTATATGGATCAGCATACAAGGGTTTTGTAATAGTGAAAGCAAATCCTAAAGACTAAGCATGTGGAGTCAAACCAAGGAGAGGCGCGCTTCATTTGAATGAACGGAGGTGAGGCTTTACACGCTTGATGCCAAAGGCATCTTTGCCTAGATGCTCCTTTTGCCTTTACAGCTAGCAACAGCTTAAGCCGCGTCCCAACCTTATCCTTCAACGGTCATATCCTAAAGCCTCTTCCTCTTGTAGAGTCATCGGCCACTTTAGGATAGATGTGAGCTTTGCCTTTCTTCCCAAGGTACCTGAGTTGTACGGCCTTTGCCCTATCCGTACACTTCTCCTTAACTTCACACAACTACTCCTTTTCTTCCTTTGATATCTCTTCTCATGTAAACCCTTGATCCTTTCACTTAATCATCTCCATAACTTAACAATAACTTCTTCATCCCAACTCCTATGAGATTTATTCAACTTCCTGGTGATTCTCCACCACTTTATGTATCCAAATAAAGTTTCTCACAATGTGATTCATCATGGTTTGATAGGAACGACGAAGAAGCTGTCCTATTCCCAAACTGGGAAACTGGAATCACCTGATTTGAAAGTGGGATAACTTCTTCTTGCCAACTCCTATGAGATTTATTAAACTTCCTGGTGATTCTCCACCACTTTTTGTATCCAAATCAAGCTTCTCACAAAGTGATTCATCCAGGTTTGATTGGAACGACGAAGAAGCTGTCCTATTCCCAAACTGGGAAACTGGAAGCACCTGATTTGAAAGTGGGATAACTTCTTCATCCCAAATCCTATGAGATTTATTCAACTTCCTGGTGATTCTCCACTACATTATGTATCCAAATAAAGCTTCTCAGAAAGTGATTCATCGTGGTTTGATTGGAACGACGAAGAAGCTGTGCTATTCCCAAACTGGGAAACTGGAAGCACCTGATTTGAAAGTGGGATAACTTCTTCATCCCAACTCCTATGAGATTTATTCAACTTCCTGGTGATTCTCCACCACTTTATTTATCCAAATAAATCTCCTCACAAAGTGATTCATCTTGGTTTGATTGGAACGGCGAAGAAGCTGTGCTATTCCCAAACTGGGAAACTGGAATCACCTGATTTGAAAGTTGGATAACTTCTTCATCCCAACTCCTATGAGATTTATTCAACTTCCTGGTGATTCTCCACCACTTTATGTATCCAAATCAAGCTTCTCATAAAGTGATTCATCGTGGTTTGATTGGAACGACGAAGAAGCTGTGCTATTCCCAAACTGGGAAACTGGAATCACCTGATTTGAAAGTGGGATAACTTCTTCATCCCAACTCCTATGAGATTTATTCAAATTCCTGGTGATTCTCCACCACTTTATGTATCCAAATAAAGCTTCTTAAAAAGTTATTCATCCTGGTTTGATTGGAACGACGAAGAAGCTGTGCTATTCCCAAACTGGGAAACTGGAATCACCTGATTTGAAAGTGGGGTATCTTCTTCATCCCAACTCCTATGAGATTTATTCAACTTCCTGGTGATTCTCCACCACTTTATGTAACCAAATCAAGCTTCTCACAAAGATATTCATCCTGGTTTGATTGGAACAACGAAGAAGCTGTCCAACTCCCAAACTGGGAAACAGGAAGCACCTGATTTAAAAGTGGGATAACTTCTTCATCCCAACTCCTGTGAGATTTATTCAACTTCCTGGGGATTCTCCACCACTTTATGTATCCAAATAAAGCTTCTCACAAAGTGATTCATTCCGTTTTGATTGGAACGACGAAGAAGCTGTCCAATTCCCAAACTGGAAAACAGGAAGCACCTGATTTGAAAGTGGGATAACTTCTTGATCCCAACTCCTATGAGATTTATTCAACTTCCTGGTGATTCTCCACCACTTTATGTATCCAAATCAAGCTTCTCACAAAGAGATTCATCCTGGTTTGATTGGAACGACGAAGAAGCTGTGCTATTCCCAAACTGGGAAACTGGAAGCACCTGATTTGAAAGTGGGATAACTTCTTCATCCCAACTCCTATGAGATTTATTCAACTTCCTGGTGATTCTCCACCACTTTATGTATCCAAATAAAGCTTCCTACAAAGTGATTTATCTTGGTTTGATTGGAACGACGAAGAAGCTGTGCTATTCCCCAACTGGGAAACTGGAATCACCTGATTTGAAAGTGGGATAACTTCTTCATCCCAACTCCTATGAGATTTATTTAAATTCCTGGTGATTCTCCACCACTTTATGTATCCAAATAAAGCTTCTCACAAAGTGATTCATCCTGGTTTGATTGGAACGACGAAGAAGCTGTGCTATTCCCAAACTGGGAAACTGGAAGCACCTGATTTGAAAGTGGGATAACTTCTTCATCCCAACTCCTATGAGATTTATTCAACTTCCTGGTGATTCTCCACCACTTTATGTATCCAAATCAAGCTTCTCACAAAGAGATTCATCCTGGTTTGATTGGAACGACGAAGAAGCTGTGCTATTCCCAAACTGGAAAACTGGAATCACCTGATTTGAAAGTGGGATAACTTCTTCATCCCAACTCCTATGAGATTTATTCAACTTCCTGGTGATTCTCCACCACTTTATGTATCCAAATAAAGCTTCCTACAAAGTGATTTATCTTGGTTTGATTGGAACGACGAAGAAGCTATGAGATTTGAGAGCTCTGGCTGTGTATGTGTATGAGAAGCCATTAGAGGCAGAGAATAAGGTCTTGAACTAGTTGAATAAGAGGTCTGATGAAACTAGTATGAACTTGAATCAGAAACAAAGAGACTTAGAGAGATTAAGAGATTAGAGACTAAGAAAGGGGTAGATTAAGGGAATCTGATCAAGAACACACTTTTATATTTATGAAGGAGTTGGGGAAATCCCCCATACTCTCTTAAGAGAGTTACAAACGCCCATGAGGGTCTTTATATAGGTTTTACACTCTTGCAAACTCATAAACCTATATCTAATGGATAGAAATAACTTAAGAGGAATGGATGGTGAGGATGAGTTGGTCTTGTTGTAATCTGAGTGATGTGTGCTGATTGGATAAGCTAAGCTGGCTCACTTTAATTCAAACCAAGGCAAGCTGGCTCCTTGCTTGTGATTGGCTCTCCTTAGGCTCCTCCTAATCTTCCCATGCATCTGTCCAGGTTCATGGTCGTGGCTCCCTTCTCTTTACAGCAAGAGACAGCCTGTCCAAGACCAGAACTAGCCAATCACACACAAGGAAGCTCCCATTGGTTGTTTGCCTCCACAAAGCATCTTCTTGATTCCCTTTGACTAGATTCAAACCTTGGTGCCTCACATCCTGAATAGTGATCCAAATAGTGAATAGTCAACCTGAATAGTGACTAGTGATTCACTATTCACTTTTACACCAACTTGCCCAAACTTCTCCAATCTTACTGTGGTAACTCTCCAAAGTTACTATGGTAACTTTGGAGTTACTGTCTGACCCAAATCTTCTCTAAATGGTGTCTAAGTCCCTCCTGGACTTAACCCTATCTTTGCACACTCATCAGACCACTTCTGAAGCCTTAAGACTCTCCCAAAGCCTTAACATACAATCTCTGAAGATCTTGCCATGTCTTTGCACAAGCACCAACTCAACTCATCACTTTTGCTTCTCCACTTCTTCTCTTCAAGTTAACACTCCCCCTCAAGCTTGACTCTAGCTGATCCTAAGTCAAGCTTGGAACCTTGAAGAACTTCCTCATTAAAAACCTCACCAAGGAAAACCCTTTGGGACAAAACCTTGATGAGGGAAAAAGAGTAAAGTCTCCAAGGCCTAGGGATTGGCCAGTGAGTCTTTGTGCCTTACCAACAATGTATGGGACACAAAGACTCTGGATCATGGCCTCTACAATCATCCCACGCCTTGTACTCTCCTTACTGCCTAATCTTGGTCTCTCCCCCTTTCACCTAACCTCTTGTTAGGTTGAAGTGCTCGGACACACCAGATCAGCCTCTTCTTGGAGATACAACTTCTCTTACTGAGTCTTGGCTGCTTCTTCTTCTTATAGAGTCGCCACCTTGTTGCTTGAGCTACATGAGGATGCTTCAGCCACTCTCCAATCACCTCAACACTTGAAGCCGCCTTGGATATTACTTCTTCATCCTTCATCATACTTCTCAACAGGTTGCTTCCTCTTCTAGAATAACCACCAAGCTCTCTTGGATCATGTAAGCTTCAACACTCCCCCTCAAGCTTGAGACTCTCACAGGAACAAGCTTGAATGGATTGCTTCATGATCCTCACACACACACCATTGCCGCTTCTCTTCTGATCTTGCCATCTTCATGGAATGCTTGTGGAAGCTTCAGCTATCTCTCCAATCACTTCACACTAGAAGCCGCCTTGATAGAGTTGCCTTCATCTTCTCACAGCCAAGAGTACTCTGTCTTAGTTTGAGTACTCTCTTGAATAGACTCGCCACAGCCTAAGCCCGGATGGCTCCTTCTTCAGATGCTTGCAATGGACTTCTTGGATCGCTTGGAAGCTCACTAAACTCCCCTCCTCAAGCTTGGATTGAGTATAGGTCCAAGCTTGCAAGTGAGCTTCAGTGAGACTTCACACCAGTGGCACACCACTTCTTTCTCAACTCTCCATTGCTCCACACAATGGGCAAAGTCTTCCTCTTTCAACTCGGATGGATGGTGAACCAAGAACACCTCTTGTGAACCTGAAACATCACTCAAACTCCAGCAAAGATAAGACACAAGTGCATTGGGTCAACCCTTGATGCATCATCAAGTTTGAACACCAATGTCTTTAAGCAATGCAACAGATTAAACTAGACATTTTCAAGTTCTAATCTTTGCAAGCAAACTCTCTAAGCACTAGTAAGATCATAACAGATTCAATACAAGCTACTTAGGCAATTTTTTTAAAGCTTCTTTACTCAGCATTTAGACATGAATCTAATGCTTCAATGTAAGACAGCCTTTTGACAGTATGCACTAACCTTAATCAGTTTTAATTCATGAATGCAACAATACAATTCATCACACATTCATTTATAACTTAGGCTAAGCATTACTATCATCACTTATCATCAGACAATGCATTACTTTCAATCTGTTTTCAGTTCATGAGCTTCAAACAATATCATTTCACATTTAGCAAACTCATTACTTAACAGGAGCAAGCATTTTACTCTTTAAACACTAAACAAGCCTTTAAAGCATCCTGGGACAGATTCAACTAATTATATTTAGCAATCACACATTATCCTCAGGTTTTTCAATCAATACACATCACACTAACCAGGCAACAACACAACACAAGCTCAATATCAAGAAGGTTTTAAAGAATCGCTTACACAAGGAACCAGGTTGGTTCCTTAAGCCTCCAAAGGCAATCTGGCCATGATATGGTTGGATTCAAGAGTCTAGGTCGTCACCCAACTCCTTCTCCTTCAGTCCATGGCCTCCTTCTTGTTTCTCACACCCAAAGACCCCTCCTTTCTTCATACTTCAAACCGGCTTCTCTTAGCTTCATCTTTCTTGTATCCGGATGTGATAAGCTCTTGGACAAGGAGCTTTGGCTTGAGGTTCATGACGCCTCTCCATCCTCCTCTGCTTCCAAAGAGACACTCTCCATCAGGTAAAGACAGGCACGGTTGAGAGATAAGGAGAACACTCCATGCTTCAAGCTTCTTTCTTCTTCAAGAACTGAACTTGGCTGGTAATGTCTTCAAGGGTTTGATTTGAGCTGAGATGAGAGCTGTGGATTTGCGGAAGCTCAGCTCAGGTTCTGATGAACCTGGCTCTGATACCATATGAGATTTGAGAGCTCTGGCTGTGTATGTGTATGAGAAGCCATTAGAGGCAGAGAATAAGGTCTTGAACTAGTTGAATAAGAGGTCTGATGAAACTAGTATGAACTTGAATCAGAAACAAAGAGACTTAGAGAGATTAAGAGATTAGAGACTAAGAAAGGGGTAGATTAAGGGAATCTGATCAAGAACACACTTTTATATTTATGAAGGAGTTGGGGAAATCCCCCATACTCTCTTAAGAGAGTTACAAACGCCCATGAGGGTCTTTATATAGGTTTTACACTCTTGCAAACTCATAAACCTATATCTAATGGATAGAAATAACTTAAGAGGAATGGATGGTGAGGATGAGTTGGTCTTGTTGTAATCTGAGTGATGTGTGCTGATTGGATAAGCTAAGCTGGCTCACTTTAATTCAAACCAAGGCAAGCTGGCTCCTTGCTTGTGATTGGCTCTCCTTAGGCTCCTCCTAATCTTCCCATGCATCTGTCCAGGTTCATGGTCGTGGCTCCCTTCTCTTTACAGCAAGAGACAGCCTGTCCAAGACCAGAACTAGCCAATCACACACAAGGAAGCTCCCATTGGTTGTTTGCCTCCACAAAGCATCTTCTTGATTCCCTTTGACTAGATTCAAACCTTGGTGCCTCACATCCTGAATAGTGATCCAAATAGTGAATAGTCAACCTGAATAGTGACTAGTGATTCACTATTCACTTTTACACCAACTTGCCCAAACTTCTCCAATCTTACTGTGGTAACTCTCCAAAGTTACTATGGTAACTTTGGAGTTACTGTCTGACCCAAATCTTCTCTAAATGGTGTCTAAGTCCCTCCTGGACTTAACCCTATCTTTGCACACTCATCAGACCACTTCTGAAGCCTTAAGACTCTCCCAAAGCCTTAACATACAATCTCTGAAGATCTTGCCATGTCTTTGCACAAGCACCAACTCAACTCATCACTTTTGCTTCTCCACTTCTTCTCTTCAAGTTAACAGAAGCTGTGCAATTCCCCAACTGGGAAACTGGAATCACCTGATTTGAAAGTGGGATAACTTCTTCATCCCAACTCCTATGAGATTTATTCAACTTCCTGGTGATTCTCCACCACTTTATGTATCCAAATCAAGCTTCTCAAAAAGTGATTCATCCTGGTTTGATTGGAACGACGAAGAAGCTGTGCTATTCCCAAACTGGGAAACTGGAAGCACCTAATGTTGAGAAGAGTTGAATATACAAGTGTGAAGTACTAAGGGGTGAAGACTGAAGAGGGTATGTTAAGCATTGGTGTGATGGGAGAGGTTCACATTGGCCTGACCGTACAAGGCCGTACAAGGCCGTACGGTCCGTACACATCCAGACAAGTGAAACCTCGACCGCGGTTACAAGAAAGTTACCCGAGTAACTTAGGGAAGGAGAAGGAGCTTTGGCTAATGAATCAGACCGTTTGAGGATAAGAGAGGCGCGGCTTTACAGGCTGGCACAGCTGGAAAGGCAAGAGCATCTTTGTCCAAGATCCTAGATGCTCCAAGCATGTGAGAACGCTGATTGGCCGAGTTAAAGAAAGCTTATCCTAACCTTGTTGACCTCACATGCTTAGCTCCTCTTTATGATTTCGAAAACCCTAATGATCTCTCACTATATATTGTAACTCTTGTCATTAATAATAAACATATAGTTCTGAGTCTATCTCTCTACATTCATACTCTCTTAATCATGATTCTCACCTAAACTCTTCATAATCTCACATTCTGTTCCTTAATCTTCTCTAAATCATTTCATTCTCTTAATCTAATATGGTATCAGAGCCAGGTTGCTCATATTCTGGTTTCTAATCTCATTAATCTTCAGCTTCATTTCATCTACGGTTGTTCTTTAAAGCATTTGGAATGGAGGAAAGCAAGAGCAAGACTCTCTCGGTGGCGGTTACGTTGAAGGGTGGTACTAACTACCTGTTGTGGTCTCGCTTGGTGAAAGCAGCGGTTGGGAGCAAGGGTCTATGGAGCCATATCTCTGGTGGAGCTCCAAGACCAGTTGCTAGAGAAGGAGAAGGCGGTCAAGAGCTGGTGGTGGCAGATCAAGAGAAGTGGGATCAGGATGACTTGAAGGTGCTTACGGTGCTACATGGGTCACTTGAAGCCTCGATCTTGGAAGCATACAGCTACTGTGAGACGCCAAAGGACCTGTGGGAGACACTCCAAAAGGTCTATGGTAACACATCTAACCTAAGCCGTGTGTTTGAGTTGAAGAGATCGATGAACACACTTGTGCAAGAGGAGGTGGAGTTTACTAAACACTTGGGAAAGTTCAGAGCCTTGTGGTCAGAGCTAGAGATGCTGAGGCCCAACACCACTGACCAAGATGTGCTCATGGAAAGGAGAGAACAAGACCAAGTGTTCGGCTTACTACTCACCTTGAATCCGATCTTTAATGATCTCATCAAGCACATCCTGAGGTCACCAAAGCTTCCCTCCCTTGAAGATGTGTGTGCTCAGATACAAAAAGAAGAGGGATCGGTTGGGCTGTTCGGAGGCAAGGGGGAGCTCACACTTGCAAACCAAGCTGATACTATCCAGGCAAACAAGGCGGCTTACCGCACTGAAGAAGGGAAGTTTGGAGGGAAGTGTGACCATTGCAAGAAGCAGGGCCACAAGAGGAGCCAGTGCTGGATTCTGCACCCTCACCTCAAGCCAGCAAAGTTCCTTAAGGAGAAAGAAGCAAGGGCGCATCTGTCTGAAGGGGCAAGTGAAGCTGGAACATCCGGAGCTGGGCAGACAATGCGAGATGGTGAAGGAAAGGCCTTAACTACCCAACACACTCCGGGGAAGAGCACTGATGGTGAGATGATAAGGAGATCAGACATTGATGCCCTCATCAAAGCTCTCAAGGAGAATGGTAACTGTATGAACTCTCCTTTAGGATACTCTCTTGCTGCATCCTATATAGATAGAACTGATGGATATCTAAGTCATAGTATTGAGACTACTAGAGCACCTAGAACTCTAAACAGCTTGAATGATTTGCCTAGAACCTTTGCAGCTAGTAATGTGATAAAACCATTGATTGTAGATTCAGGAGCTTCTCATCACATGATTAGTGATACTAGTTTGATTAAAAATATAGAACCTGCTTGTGGAAATGTGATGATTGCTA
Source organism: Brassica napus (assembly GCF_020379485.1). NCBI lineage: Eukaryota > Viridiplantae > Streptophyta > Magnoliopsida > Brassicales > Brassicaceae > Brassica > Brassica napus. Next base: position 71,006 of record NW_026015254.1, on the reverse strand, counting down.
ATGGTGATAGAATTGCAATTAAAGGAATAGGAAATCTAAAGCTGTTTGATAAAGAGTCTAAAGCATTTTATATGCCTGAATTCACATCTAATTTATTATCTGTTAAAAGATGTACTACTGATTTGCATTGCAATGTTATCTTTAGTCCTAATGATGTGAAGTTTCAGGATATTGATACAAGGAAAATGATTGGCAAGGGAGTTACCAAAGGAGAGCTTTATATGCTAGAAGACATAGCTCCTGTTTCCAATTCAAGTTGCTCGTTTAGTTCTATTTCCAGTTTGAATAATAATGCATTGTGGCATGCTAGACTAGGTCACCCACATGTTAGAGCCTTAAGCTTAATGTTACCAGGTGTCATGTTTAAAAATAATGAATGTGAAGCATGTATCTTGGGCAAACATTGTAAGACAGTCTTTAAGAACTCAACTACTATCTATGAGAAATGTTTTGATCTTGTGCATTCTGATGTGTGGACTGCTCCTTGCTTGTCTAGGGAAAACTATAAGTATTTTGTAACATTCATTGATGAAAAATCCAAATACACCTGGTTAACACTCATTAAAACTAAGGATAGAGTTCTTGAGGCATTTAAAAACTTTCAAGCTTATGTATCTAACCATTATAATGCCAAGCTTAAGATTTTCAGATCAGATAATGGTGGGGAGTATACAAGCAATGCCTTCAAGCAACATCTAGCTTCACACGGAATCCTTCATCAAACTAGCTGTCCCTACACTCCACAGCAGAATGGAGTGGCTGAGAGAAAGAATCGACACCTCATGGAGGTTGCAAGATCAATGATGTTCCAAACAAATGTCCCAAAGAGATTCTGGAGTGATGCTGTGATCTCAGCCTGCTACTTGATCAATCGGATTCCCACAAGAGTCTTGGAGGATCAATCACCATTTGAAGTGTTAAACAAGCTCAAGCCATCTCTAAGCCACTTGAGAGTGTTTGGAAGCCTTTGTTATGTACTGATTCCGGGAGATATGAGGAACAAGCTGGAACCTAAGAGTACTAAGTGTTGATCAGAGTTAAGTATATGAGAAGAGGAGCTAAGGGAGTTAAGGCATTAGAGGAAGAGATGAAGTATGAAAGAAGAGATGAGTTTGGGTTGAGTGATCCGTACAAGGCCGTACAGGCCGTACCATCCGTACATAGGACATCAACCAAACTCACCAAGGTAAAGATAAGTTACCAAGGTAACTTAGTGGAGAGGAGGATAAGCTTTGGAGTGGATAAGACCGCGGAGGAAGAAGGGATTAGGCGCGGACTGACAGTCTGGCATGGACTGGAAAGTAAACAGCATCTATGGGAAGATGCTAGATGCCTCACACACTTGGAGAAGCTCATTGGCCGGATTCAAATATAGGCTCCTCCTCCTTTTGACTTCACATGCTTTCCTTATCCTTTTGTGATCGAAACCCTAAGCTCTCCTTACTATATATTGTAACTCAAGATCATTAATAAAGATTAGACAGTTCTAAACAATCTTTCTCTTTACTCATTTCATCATGATTCTCCATTAGTCTCTAATCAGTTTCCTAAATCTCTTATTCTCTTCCTTAATCCTATTCTAAACTCAGATTAATCTTTATATTCCTAAAAGTCATATGGTATCAGAGCCAGGTTGATTACAATCTGAGTTCGTGAGTGATTCTCTTAAGGATTCAAGTTTGAAACTTTAAGAGAACAAGTGAGTGTGTTTGAGAGTTCCTTGAGAGTTCAAAAGCTCAAGGTGTTTTGTGTGTGTCTTGGTGGTCCGTGGGAGGTTCATTTGAAGACTCAAGAGTTAATCTGTGTTCTAGAGAGCAGCGTGGGTTCTCAGTTCAAGATCTAACCGGTTGTTCAAGTTATAAACGTCAAGCTGTTCAAGATGGAGAGTGGCATGAAGATGAAGGTCGCGGTGACATTCAAAGGAACCAACTACCTAGTCTGGTCTAGGATGGTGAAAACTGCTGTGGGAAGCAAGGGTTTGTGGAAGCATATCACATCTGGTGAGGCTCCAAAGGTGATTACTCAGGGGGGTGAAACGGAGAGTCCCGAGGAGAGTGTTGTAGAGAAGTGGCAACAAGAAGACATGATGGTGATGTCTGTCCTTCATGCTTCTTTGGAGCCGGCTATACTAGATGCTTATAGCTACTGTGAGACAGCCAAGGAGCTGTGGGATACTCTACAGAAAGTGTATGGAAACACTTCTAACCTGAACCGAGTGTTTGAAGTCAAGAAGGCAATCAATGGGTTAACTCAAGATGACACGGAGTTCACTAAGCACTTGGGGAGGTTCAGGTCTCTTTGGTCTGAGTTGGAGATGCTGAGGCCAAGCACGGTTGATCCAGAGCTTCTAAATGAGAGACGCGAGCAGGACAAGGTCTTTGGGTTGCTGCTCACGTTGAATGCAAGCTACAGTGGTCTTATCCAGCACATGCTATGGTCTGAGAAACTGCCTGACCTTGAAGAGGTGTGTGCTAAGATACAGAAGGAGCAGGGCTCAATGGGTTTGTTTGGAGGCAAGGGGGACTTATCTCTTGCAAACGCTGTGCAACCTGACCGGGAAGAGCCTCCACAAGCTAACAAAGCTGGTTACAACAAGTATGAGGATAGGAAGTTCAATGGGAATTGTGATCACTGCAAGAAGCATGGACACAAGAAGAGTCAGTGCTGGATACTCCATCCCCACTTGAAGCCGGCTAAGTTCATGAAGGAGAGAGAGGCAAAAGCTCACATGACTGAAGGATCAAGCGGAGCAGGGCCATCCAACCGTGGAGCTGAAGTGGAGAACCGTGAAGGAGATGGAAAGGCTTTGGTGACCTACACTGGAGCTATCAACCCCCGAGGCAATGATCAAGACTTCATCAGGAGATCCGAGATGGATGCACTCATCAAAATGCTCAAGGATAATGGTAACATTCATGGGTATTCATTTGGTGCTTCTATGATTGCTAGAACTATAGAAATGACTCCTAATGTGGCTGAGATTGCTAGGATTGATAGTAAGACTGGAATTGAGCATTGCCTTGATAGAAATGCTAGGATGAATGCATATAGATCACAGATTAGCATCTGCCATAGTGCTAGCAATACATCCAAACCATTGATTATAGATTCAGGTGCATCTCATCATATGATTAGTGACACCAACCTGATTAAAGATATAGAACCTACTAATGGATGTGTGATGATTGCAAATGGGGATAAGATACCTATTAAGGGAATAGGAAACTTAAAGCTATTTGATAAGAACACTAGAGCTTTTTACATTCCGGAATTCACATCAAACCTACTTTCAGTTAAGAAATGCACTACTGATTTGAATTGCAATGTTATATTCAGTCCTAATGATGTGAAGTTTCAGGATATTGAGAGCAGCCAATTGATTGGAAAAGGAGTTACAAAGGGAGACTTATACATGCTTGAGAAGCTTGATCCTGTTTCCAATTATAATTGCTCATTTACTTCTGCTTCTAGTTTGAATAAAAATGCATTGTGGCATGCTAGACTAGGTCATCCCCATGAGAGGGCTTTAAACTTGATGTTACCAGGTGTGGTTTTTGAAAATAATAAGTGTGAAGCTTGCATTTTAGGCAAGCATTGTAAGAATGTGTTTCCAAGAACATCTACTGTTTATGAAAATTGCTTTGATTTGATTCATACTGATGTGTGGACTGCACCTATTTTTTCTAGAGATAATCATAAGTATTTTGTCACATTCATTGATGAAAAATCTAAATACACCTGGTTAACACTCATTCCATCAAAAGATAGGGTGATAGATGCATTCAAGAACTTTCAAGCTTATGTGACTAACCATTATCATGCTAGGATTAAAATTTTGAGATCAGATAATGGAGGAGAGTACACAAGCTATGCGTTCAAGAGTCATCTAGATCACCATGGAATCCTTCATCAAACAAGCTGTCCCTACACACCACAACAGAATGGTGTAGCTGAGAGGAAGAACAGGCACTTGATGGAAGTGGCTCGGTCACTGATGTTCCAAGCTAATGTACCTAAGAGATTCTGGAGTGATGCTGTATCCACTGCGTGCTACCTAATCAACAGGATGCCTACAAAGGTGTTGAAGGATCAAGCACCATTTGAAGTTCTGAACAAGCGCAAGCCATCCTTGGAATACATGAGAGTGTTTGGATGCTTATGCTATGTTCTAGTACCAGGAGAGTTGAGGAACAAGCTAGAAGCAAGGAGCAGAAAGGCAATGTTCATTGGCTACTCAACAACTCAAAAAGGATATAAGTGTTATGATCCAGAAGCTAGAAGGGTACTTGTATCTAGAGATGTGAAGTTCATTGAAGAAAGAGGATACTATGAGGAGAAGAATCAAGAAGATTTGAAGGATCTCACATCAGATAAGGCTGGAGTCTTAAGAATCATTTTGGAAGGTCTCGGTATCAAGATGAACCAGGATCAATCCACAAGAAGTGGAAGACAAGAAGAGAGCTCAACTACACCAAGTGGAGCTGCTCAAACACCTCACCTTGATCATGAGGGGGGAAGTGAACCTGAAACTCAAGAAAATGGCCAAGAAGGAGTCGGCTTGAGTGAGGAAGGAGAGTTCAACTCAGGTTCTCATCATCAAGGTGAGCAAGACCAAGGAGAGGAAGAACATCAGAGTGAAGCACAAGAACCGCATACACAAGCTGAGCCGGTTCAAGAGCAAGAACAACCTGTATTGAGGAGGAGCACAAGGCTGAGAAAGGATCCTTCCTCTTGGGTAAACACGCGAGTGTACTACAATGCCCAAGCTGTGGAGCATCCTTCTCAAGTTGTGTGTTCCTTTGCTCAATACCCTGAAGAACATTGTGCCTTCATGGTTAACTTGGATGAGAACTACATCCCAAGAAGCTATGAAGAAGCAATCATGGATAAAGAATGGAAGGAGTCAGTTGGAGCTGAGGCAGGAGCTATGATCAAGAATGATACATGGTATGAGAGTGAGTTACCAAAAGGGAAGAAGGCTGTGACTAGTAGATGGATCTTCACAATCAAGTATAAGGCTGATGGAACAATTGAGAGGAAGAAGTCAAGACTGGTTGCAAGAGGTTTCACTCAAACTTATGGAGAGGATTACATTGAGACCTTTGCACCAGTAGCGAAACTGCACACAATCCGGATTGTATTAAGCTTGGCTGTGAATCTCGGATGGGGCTTATGGCAAATGGATGTGAAGAATGCATTTCTACAAGGAGAGCTGGAGGATGAAGTGTATATGCATCCACCTCCAGGCTTGGAACACTTAGTGAAGAGAGGGAATGTGTTGAGACTGAAGAAAGCTATCTATGGACTGAAGCAATCACCAAGAGCTTGGTACAACAAGCTGAGTACTACTCTGAATGGACGAGGCTTCAAGAAGTCTGAACTAGACCACACCCTCTTCACTCTCACTACTTCCTCAGGTATGATTGCACTCCTTGTGTATGTTGATGATATCATTATCACAGGAAGTGATAAGGAAGGTATCATAGCAACCAAGGAGTTCCTTAAATCCATGTTTGAGATTAAAGACTTGGGAGAAATGAAATACTTTCTTGGAATTGAGATATGTAGATCCAAGGAAGGTTTGTTCATGTCCCAAAGGAAGTATACACTTGATCTTTTGAAAGGTGCAGGTGCTTATGGAGGCAAGACAGCAAGGATGCCTATGGAGGATGGCTACAAAGTCCCACGAGAGGGGGAGATTGAAGACAGCAAACCTTATCAGGATCCTAAACTCTATAGAAAGCTAGTTGGCAAATTGATTTACCTTACCATAACTAGGCCTGACATTTGCTTTGCTGTGAATCAGGTGAGTCAACACATGCAAGTGCCTAAGGAACATCATTGGCGCATGGTGGAGAGGATCTTGATGTATCTCAACGGCTCACCTGATCAAGGAGTATGGATGGGTTGCAATGGGAGCACCGAAGTGGTTGGATACTGTGATGCGGATTGGGCTGGTGATAGAGCAGACAGGAGATCAACCACAGGCTATTGCACATTCATTGGAGGCAACTTGGTTACTTGGAAGAGTAAGAAGCAGAAGGTGTATGACTTTTAGGAATATAAAGATTAATCTGAGTTTAGAATAGGATTAAGGAAGAGAATAAGAGATTTACGAAACTGATTAGAGACTAATGGAGAATCATGATGAAATGAGTAAAGAGAAAGATTGTTTAGAACTGTCTAATCTTTATTAAGAGATGAGATTACATATATATAGGTCCATACACTTAGGGTTTTCGAAATCATAAAGCTAAGTAAGCATGTAGAGTCAAAGAGGAGCCTAAGCTTTAATTTGAACCGGCCAATGAGTGTCTTCACACGTTTGGAGCATCTTCTTGATCCAAGACTAGATGCTCTTCCTTTCCAGCTCTTGCCAGCCTGTCCTAGCTGTCAAGCCGCGTCTCCCTTATCCTCTCAACGTTCGGATAAGGTCTTGGCCGAGTGTAACTTAAGCTCAGTACATGGGAGTTACTTGGATAGTTACTTGATCCCTTTTACCTTGTACGGATGATCACTTGTACGGCCTTGTACGGATGATCAACCCATTCCTCCTCTTCACCTCTTTGCTCTCTTTATGTTCTCAACTCCTTTGTGTCTTTACCTCAAATGTCTCAACTCTGATTAACACTCCCCCTCAAGCTTAGCTTTGTGAAAGTCTAAGCTTGGACAGCCATGAGATCTTCCTCATTAAAAACCTTACCAAGGAAAACCCATTGGGATAAAACCTTGATAAGGGAAAAAGAGTAAAGACCTCACAGCCAAAGGGGATCAGCTCCTTCTCTTCCCAAGATCAATGAGGCCCAACCTGATGTGAATGGACTCCATTGTCTTCTGTCTTGCAGCCTTGGTGAACACATCCGCTAACTGATCTTCACTTCTTGTGTAGCATGGCAAGATGACTCCTAAGATGATCATCTGCCTCACCTTGTGACAATCCACTTCAATGTGCTTGGTTCTCTCATGGAACACCGAGTTGGAGGCAATGTGGATGGCAGCTTGGTTATCACAATGCATTGTCATTGGCGTGGCTTGATCAATCTCCAAATGCTTTAAGATGCCCTTGATCCACACCAGCTCGTTGGTCAGCTTCAGCATAGCTCTATACTCAGCTTCTGCACTTGAGCAAGACACCACCTTCTGCTTCTTACTCTTCCAAGTAACCAAGTTGCCTCCAATGAATGTGCAATAGCCTGTGGTTGATCTCCTGTCTGCTCTATCACCAGCCCAATCCGCATCACAATATCCAACCACTTCAGTACTCCCATTGCAACCCATCCATACTCCTTGATCAGGTGAGCCGTTGAGATACATCAAGATCCTCTCCACCATGCGCCAATGATGTTCCTTAGGCACTTGCATGTGTTGACTCACCTGATTCACAGCAAAGCAAATGTCAGGCCTAGTTATGGTAAGGTAAATCAATTTTGATATGATCATGGACCGGCACAAGGATGGAGATAAAGAGTTCAAAGACCAATCAAGGGAAGAAGATGATGCCTTAGTCATTCCACCAGGTCCCTATGAGATTTGTAGAGTTCTCTTCTCTTGTTGTATGTGTGCGTGAATACTCCAATGGAGAAAGATGAGAGCTTGTTCTAGGTGATTTATGAAGAGAGATTGATGAGAGTGTTTATGAGAGAATAAGAGACTTAGGAACAAAGATTAAGAGACTGAGAGATTAGGAGAATAAGAGATTAGAGATTAGGGTTTGAGATTCAAGAACAAGTTTATCATCTATGAAGTGGAGAGGGGAAATCCCCCTTACTCCCTTAGGAGTTACAAAACGTTCACAACAATGCCTTATATAGGCTTTTACACTTTGCAATCATAAACCCTTAATCTAATGGATAGAAATGACTTGAGAAATGGATGGCTTGGATGTAGTCTTGTTTCTGGTCAAAGGGAGCACGAGATGGTAGCTGATTGGTGGAGAGGAGCTGCTGCCTGATTGGTTATGCTAAGGCTCCCATGAACCTTTACTCACATATGTGTCTAGATTCATGGTCCAACTTGCTTTCCCTTTACATCTCATGACAGGCTGTCCTTGGACCACGCCCTCTCTCCTTTCCCTTGCTTTCCAACAGTCACAAAGAAGATAAGGTCGTCTGATTGCTCTTGGAAACCAACGCCCTAAGTTTGCACAGCTTCTGGTGAGTTTCCCGGATGTGTGGTCGAGAGGTGTGGTCGTACGGTCAATGGTACGGATCTCCTGTCCGTACCACTCGCCCTATTTATGCCCAATACTCTTCCTCCTTCTTCTGATCAGTCTAAGTCCCTCCTGGACTTATCTTCACAAGATAACTACTTCAGAACACTTCTGAAGCTTGATTGAACTCTTCTGGACATCTTCTAGAGCTTGCCCTATCATTGTACAAGCTCCATCTTCTCTTCAGTTCAACACTCCCCCTCAAGCTTGACTTTAGGAGATCCTAAGCCAAGCTTGGAACTCTGAAGAGTCTCCCTCATTAAAAACCTTACAAGGAAAACCCATTGGGACAAAACCTTGTAAGGGAAAAAGAGTAGAGCTCTCCAAAGCCTAGGGATTGGCCAGTGAACTCTTGTGCCTTAGAACCAGTGTGGTTGGACACAAGAAGCTCTGGATCACGGCCTAACAGGTGCAGCAACTCTTCACAGCTTTGCGCACACTTCACACTTCAGCTTCACCTCTTCATGGAACCGGTTTGAAGTCTCCCCCTCTCAACTGACTTCACAGCCATCTTAGAGAAGCTAGGACACGACCAGATCATCTTCAAAACACTAGTGAGGCTGATCAACACTTCACACACGGCTTGCCCTCTTCATAGAACTGGTTTGGATCTCCCCCTCTCAACAGACTTCTCAGCCATCTTAGAGAAGCTAGGAACTGACCAGGAACATCTTTAGTGAGGCTCAAGCAATGGTACCTGATACATTATCCCAAAGGTGCATCAGTACCTATCAAAAACAAGAAAATGAATATCCTGCATCACACTTGATGCACACAATCTCACAATTCAATCATAATCATCTTAAGTATCTTTTCAAGCACAAGCAATGAATAAGATGAATGAAATAGATTGAAAAGAGTTTTAAAAGTCTAAGGGAACTTCCCTTGTGTTTTTGTGAGTTTCCAAACTCTCTCAATGCACCATCTTCATGGCATCATCAACTTCTTGGAAAGGCAGAATGGATTCATCAGCTTCTCCTCAATCACCTCTCATTGAAGCCGCATTGATGGAGAGCCTTCCTCTTCACTCGCCAAGGCTGCTCTGAACAGCCTCTTGCCTAGACACGCCACTGACTTGGTCCGGTTGATGATCCTTGTAGAAGCTTTTGCAAAAGACTTGTTACTGACCATGGATCATATGCATTAAGACTCCCCCTCAAGCTTAGAACCGAAACTAGAAGGAGCTAAGCTTGTGATGATCCTATGCATCTCCATGGTCTAATAACTATCATCTTTCATGATAGCTTTCTTCTTGTGAGTTTACTCTCTTCCTTAACCAGGAACTAGGGTGTTTGAATCACCATAGAGAGTCTCACAAAACACACTTCTCATTGCATAATGACCCATGCTACACTTCCTGTAGTCTTTGGACTGGATATGTCCAATGGTATTATGCAATGGCCATCTCTCATGCATTATCAATCACACTACACTTCCTGTAGATTATGGACTAACATGTCCTAGTGATGATATGCAATGGCACAAGACCTTTGTCACTACATTCTTAGCTGTTGGCGAGTTACATGTATCACTTTCCTTGTGTACCTAACACCACCACAACTCAATGCAAGATCAGATCATCCCATTGGGATCAAACCAAGATAATTTATCCTGTTTGATCACCAATGCCACAGCAGAATATAAACCTTGAAACAAGCCAATCAATCAAGGCAGAACAAGCAGGTTTCAATCTCTAAAATGACAATGCAAGATTTAAACAATACATTGACAATTTAGGCTTATTTTTAAATGCATCAATACATGAATGCACAATCCTAAAGCATTAACTATATGAATGCAACAGGTTCAATCCATGAGACATATTAATCAAGACCAATGAGGCAAGCAACTTAGACAATTTCTAAGGGTTAGGAGGTTTGCTTACAAACAAGAGATCCGAGCTGATCTCTTGAACCTCCATGGGCACGGTTCACTTGAACTTGGCAGGTTTGAGGCTTGGATTCAATATCCAACACCTCTCCTTGGTGTGCCCATCCCTCTTGCAATGTTCACACCGATTGTTCCTATTGGACGTGGGAACACACTTCTTCAAGTGTTGGGAGCTTCTCAGACCTCAAGATATGTTGAATCAAGGCGCTGTAGGCAGGGCTAAGGGCGAGTAATAGGCAAAACACCTTGTCTTGCTCCCTTCTTTCAATCAACACCTCCGGATCAACAGATTGGGGTCTAAGCATCTCTAGCTCAGACCAAAGGGCTCTGAACTTGCCTAGATGCACAGTGAACTCCTCATCTTCTTGGGATAGGATGTTGATGAACTTCTTGATCTCAAATACTCGACAGAGGTTGGAGATGTACCCATATATCTTGTTAAGTGTACTCCAAAGGTCTTTAGCACTCTCACAGTATGAGTATGCTTCAAGGATGGATGGAGACATTGAGCTATGGAGAATGGATAAGACCTTGAGGTCTTCTTGTTCCCACTTCTCCTCAGATACGGATTTGGAACCGGATTCACCATCTGCTGAGCTTTCATTTGAACCGGCAGCCTTGGAGAGCTTTGGAGCATCCGTGAGGCAATGGCTCCATAAGCCTCTCCCTCCTAGAGCTGTCTTTACCATGCGTGACCAGATGGTCTTGGTTTAAATTGCCTCACCCTCCTGGTGATGCTCTTCTTTGTATGTCAACTGTCCTCTCTACACTCATCTGATGTGTAGGCTATGGTGACTGAACCACCATGGACAGAACAACAAGTCATCTCTCCATTGTCACAACATCCTCTCTACCCTCTTTGGAGCAGGCTGTGGACTTCCCACAGAATGTTGGCAACAGGCTTCATTTTATCATTCTATTGTAATGATAAGGAGGAAACAGGTCTTGAACTTTAGCTCTTCAGGTTGCTCATTTGAATATTTAGCACCGCAAGCTTGAGACCGAGAATAGGTGAGATCCAAGCTTGAAATGAGCCTCAATGAACTTCAAGACCAGGAGCACATCACCCTAACAGCTGCGCTTAAATCACTGATCCACCCTTTTGCCTTTAGCTTCAAGTACCCTCAGATCACCGGCCTTCCTCATGGCTTAGGTGGTGACCTTCTTCTTCTTGTGTGTCTTGAACCAGGAGCTCAACAACCTCGTGGCCTGCGCTTCTTAAACCGGCTTCTACACACAAGAACCTTCCCATTGCTCCACACAATGGTTGGTCTTCCGCTTGTATGTCTTGAACCAGGAGCTCAACAACCTCGTGGCCTGCGCTTCTTAAACCAGCTTCTACACACAAGTATCTTCCCATTGCTCCACACAATGGTTCAAGTCTTCCTCTTGTCTTGGATAGGAGGTGAGCAGAGAACACTTCTTGTGAACCTGAAACACCACTCAAACTCCAGCAAGGATAAGACACAAGAGTATTGGGATCAATCCTTGATTAATCATCAAGTTTGATTCCCAATCTCACAAGCATTGCAACGAATTAAAACAAGTCATTTTCAAGTTCTATCTTTGCAAGCAATCTCTCTAAGCACAAGCATTTTCTTTTTCAGTTTATGCAAGCTACTTAGGCATTTTAAAGCTTCTTTACTCAGCATTTAGACATGAATCTAATGCTTCAATGTAAGACAGCCACAAGACTATATGCAACAGCTTTCAATTCGGTTTCAATCCATGTATGCAAGCAGATTCAATCAATCACAACAAGCATCATTATGAACCGGAGATAAGCATATTAACATACCTAGTAATCCTAGTAATACTGTTAAATTACTAGTCCTTTTAAAGCGCTTACACAACTGCTAGTAAACTTAGTATAACTAGTACACTTAAAGGATTACTAGGGAACCAAGCTCTTTAAGCATCCTGGGACAGATTCTAAATTCATTTTATTTCATTTAGTAATCTTTTAAACAGTCCTCAGGTTTTCAATCACATCACAACATCACAACCAGTCAACAACACAAGCTCATTATCAAGATGGTTTATAGAATTGCTTACAACAAGGAACCAGGTTGATTCCTTTTGCATTTTGTGAAACCGGCCATGACTGTTGTTGGAACTGAGAGTCTAGATCATCACCCACCTCCTTCTCCTTCAGTTCATGGCCACCATCTTGTACCATCAACTCAAAAGACCCCTCCTTTCTTCAGAACATCTAGGCGCCAAGCTCTTGGCACCATACTCTTTTAGCCTGATGTGGAACTTCTCTTGGACAAGGAGCTTTGGAGTCAGGTTAGTTAGGCCTCTCCATACACCTTTGCCTCCAAGGATAATCTCCATCTGAGCAGGTAGAGAACAGGATGAGGAACCAAGGGAACTCGCCAAGCTTCAGCCTTCTTCTTCATAAGGGACTGAACTGGATGGGAAAGCATCAATGGTTTGGTTTTGAGCTGAGGCGTGAGCTGTGGACTTGCGGAAGCTTCAGCTCAGGTTCTGATGAACCTGGCTCTGATACCATATGAGATTTGTAGAGTTCTCTTCTCTTGTTGTATGTGTGCGTGAATACTCCAATGGAGAAAGATGAGAGCTTGTTCTAGGTGATTTATGAAGAGAGATTGATGAGAGTGTTTATGAGAGAATAAGAGACTTAGGAACAAAGATTAAGAGACTGAGAGATTAGGAGAATAAGAGATTAGAGATTAGGGTTTGAGATTCAAGAACAAGTTTATCATCTATGAAGTGGAGAGGGGAAATCCCCCTTACTCCCTTAGGAGTTACAAAACGTTCACAACAATGCCTTATATAGGCTTTTACACTTTGCAATCATAAACCCTTAATCTAATGGATAGAAATGACTTGAGAAATGGATGGCTTGGATGTAGTCTTGTTTCTGGTCAAAGGGAGCACGAGATGGTAGCTGATTGGTGGAGAGGAGCTGCTGCCTGATTGGTTATGCTAAGGCTCCCATGAACCTTTACTCACATATGTGTCTAGATTCATGGTCCAACTTGCTTTCCCTTTACATCTCATGACAGGCTGTCCTTGGACCACGCCCTCTCTCCTTTCCCTTGCTTTCCAACAGTCACAAAGAAGATAAGGTCGTCTGATTGCTCTTGGAAACCAACGCCCTAAGTTTGCACTGCTTCTGGTGAGTTTCCCGGATGTGTGGTCGAGAGGTGTGGTCGTACGGTCAATGGTACGGATCTCCTGTCCGTACCACTCGCCCTATTTATGCCCAATACTCTTCCTCCTTCTTCTGATCAGTCTAAGTCCCTCCTGGACTTATCTTCACAAGATAACTACTTCAGAACACTTCTGAAGCTTGATTGAACTCTTCTGGACATCTTCTAGAGCTTGCCCTATCATTGTACAAGCTCCATCTTCTCTTCAGTTCAACAGTCCCATCACTCGCGCCAAAGCTAGAAGACTCAAAGAAGCTGTTGGAAGTCTACTTATGATCTCATGGAAGCAAGAAGACGGTCTTGATGGACGTTTGAACAATCAAGACACTCTTATCACCATTCAAGCAATGGTATCAAACTGATCATCATCTAAGCAAGTGCTTGTGTGTGCTCTTTTCCTAGCCTTTGGTTTTGTCCCAATGGGTTTTCCAAAGGAAGGTTTTTAATGAGGCCACAAGTTACTTACATAAACCTTAGATGATGTATCACGGTTCCTCCTTAGGTTATTTTTAAACTATGGTTTTTATTTCATGTTTTAAAAACTCTTTTCAAATTTGAATAAGTCTTTAGTCTTTGTTGTAGTTCCAAGGGAGCCTGTTCCCTTTAATGATCTCGAGAATATGGAGCCTGTTCCATACTTCTTTATATAAGTGTGTTTGCGTTCTCTCTTAAAAAACACAATCCTTTTTCTACAAATCTATCAGATTTCTTGTTCTCTCTTTACTTCTCATCAAGTCTTGAGTGAATCTCGTTGGTGTGTCATATCCAACAACTAAGGGTGTCTATTTTGGTGTGTAATATCCAAGCTAGTCATCTAGGAGTATCAAGGAGCTATTCCGCAACTCTTTGTGTCACCAAACGATCCATCACCTTGATAAACTTGAGTCTCTGATTCGTTTATACAAGGATCTATCCAATTCAATCCAAAGAAGCATCCTAGGAGTTCATTAAGTGGTATCAGAGCTGCTTTGGATTGGGAAGTTTTCGATTTCTCTTCTGTTTCAAATAAACTTTTCAACTTCTTTGATTACCATTGATAGATCTGCGATCTGTTGTTGTTTCTCGTATCATCTGAGTAGCATATCACCTGATTGCTAATCGTCTGTGTTGAATCCTATTAGATCTAAGTGTTCTTATCATATTTTGAATCAAACTCATCCGATCCGTGTGAAGGAAGTAATCGAATCGCTTGATCTGTCGAATCACTTGCTGAATAACTTGATTTGTGTTGTTTCTGTGATAGATCTGTTCTTATTTGTCTTGAATCTGATCTGCATAAATCCAAAATTGATAGATCTAATCTTAGTCTTGTCGATTTGAATTCTCTAATCCGTGATCTGCAAGTTTTCTATCTTTTGAATCTTTTGAAAGTTGTTTCCGCGTCGACTAATTGTTCTGATTTGATTCTTGTGAACATCTTACTTGTTTGAGTGTTTTCTGAATCAGGTACCATGGTGAGAGAGTCGGAAGATGAAGCAGAACTCGTGAGACAGAACAAGTTATTGAGAGATCAGATGACTGAGCAATTAAACCAAACGATGATCACTACCGTTGCTGATATGATCAAGAGCAGTATGAAGGAACTTCGCGATGAAATAAGGCAAGAGATAAGGCAAGCTACGGGCCAAGGTCATAGCAATGAGTCTAGACGAGAAAGACGTGATGAAACCCCGAGAGAGCATGCTGAATCACAAGAAACAGACCACTACTATGAGCGTAACCGAGCCACGCACAGCAGTTCCTCTTCTAGAGATAGTAGAAGGAGACATAGAAGAGATCATGATGAAAGGAGAACTTACAGAGATGATCTTGCTGGTTTAAAGCTGAAGATACCTCCTTTCCATGGCAAAGTTGATCCGGATGCTTACTTGGAATGGGAAAAGAAGATGGAGTTGGTGTTTAACTGTAAGCACTACACCAATGCCCAAAGGATTCAGATAGCAGCAACTGAGTTCCATGACTATGCGCTGAGTTGGTGGGACCAGCTTGTGACTACCAGGAGACTTAACCAAGAGTATCCCGTTGAAACATGGCACGAGATGAAGGCTCTCATGCGTAAAAGATTTGTGCCAAATCACTATCATCGCGACTTGCACCAGAAGTTAAGAAGACTCACCCAAGGATCTCGATCTGTTGAAGAATACTATCAAGACATGGAGCTGTTGATGCTGAGAGCTCGTGTTTCTGAAGATAAAGAAGCTACTATGGCTAGGTTCTTAGGAGGTCTCAACCGAGAGATACAAGATAATGTTGAGATGCAGCACTATGTGGAGATAGAAGAGATGCTTCACAAAGCTATACTAGTTGAGCAACAAGTTAAGAGGAAGGGCCATTCTCATTCTCGTTACAACACCAGACTTCAGGGAACTAAAGAAGAAAAGTCTAGCTATCAAAAGGAAAGCAAACCGCAACTGAAAGAAGACTCAAAGCCAAATTCCTTTTACAGCAAGGATAAAGGAAAGGCCGAGGTTTCAAGTGCAAGAGCTAGAGATGTTAAGTGCTTTAAGTGTCAGGGCAGAGGCCATTATGCAAATGAGTGCACCAATAAAAGAATCATGATTCTTCTTGAGAATGGAGAGTATGAATCTGAGGATGAGCTTTCAGAGTCTGAGTGTAAGGCGCTTATTGAAGAAGAATATGAAGAAGAACCCGTGAAAGGAAGGCTATTGGTGGCTAGAAGAACTTTGAGTTTGCAAAGTAAAGCTGAAGAGCAAGAACAGAGAGAGAATCTATTCTACACTCGGTGCCTTGTGCAAGGAAAGGTCTGTAGTCTTATCATTGATGGAGGAAGTTGTGTGAATGTAGCTAGTGAAACTATGGTAAAGAAGCTTGGCCTCCAAGTACAGAAACATCCAAAGCCCTACCGGCTTCAATGGTTGAATGAAGAAGGAGAAATGAGGGTTTCTAGTCAGGTTTCGGTTCCCATTGCAATTGGAAGGTATGAGGATGAGGTTCTCTGTGATGTATTGCCTATGGAAGCTGGACATATCCTTCTTGGTCGGCCATGGCAATCAGATAGACGAGTGATACATGATGGCTACACCAACAAGCACACGTTTGAGTTCAAAGGAAAGAAGACTGTGCTGGTTCCTCTAACACCAAAGGAAGTTCATCAAGATCAACTGCAGCTACAAAAGAAGAAAGAAATAGACCTCAAACCTGAATCAAAGAAGCAGCATAGTCTCTATGCCAAATCGGGTGAAATCAAAAGAACTCTCAATGCTCATCAATCTATTCTTTTACTTATCTTTAAAGAGTCTCTTTTGAATGTTACTGACCCAACACCGGTATATCCGAGTGAAATTAAGTGTCTTTTACAGGAATTTGAAGATGTATTTCCTGAAGATAATCCAATTGGTCTTCCACCTCTTAGAGGGATTGAGCATCAGATTGATTTTGTTCCTGGTTCTACACTTCCAAATAGGCCAGCTTATAGGACTAATCCCGTGGAGACTAAAGAACTGCAAAAACAAGTTGAGGAGTTGATGGCAAAGGGGCATATCCGTGAGAGCATGAGCCCATGTGCAGTACCAGTGCTTCTTGTGCCTAAGAAAGATGGAAGCTGGCGCATGTGTGTTGATTGTAGAGCCATCAACAACATCACTGTAAAGTATCGCCATCCTATTCCTAGATTAGATGATATGCTTGATGAATTGCATGGTTCCTGCATATTTTCTAAGATTGATTTGAAAAGTGGATACCATCAGATTAGGATGAAAGAAGGAGATGAATGGAAAACTGCATTCAAAACTAAACATGGTCTTTATGAGTGGTTAGTCATGCCATTTGGATTAACCAATGCACCTAGTACATTCATGAGATTAATGAATCATGTTCTTAGATCATTCATTGGCATATTTGTTGTGGTATACTTTGATGACATCCTTGTATACAGTAAGAGCTTTAATGAGCATATAGGACATCTTAGAGCTGTTCTTGATGTGCTTAGAAAGGAATCCCTTTTTGCTAACCTTAAGAAGTGTACTTTTGGAACGGATCACTTGGTTTTTCTAGGCTTTGTTGTGAGTGCAGATGGAGTAAAGGTAGATCAAGAGAAGGTGAAAGCAATACAAGAGTGGCCGATTCCTAAAACCATCAGTGAAGTGCGAAGCTTCCATGGATTAGCTGGCTTCTACCGACGGTTTGTAAAAGATTTTAGCACCATAGCCGCTCCATTGACTGAGGTGATCAAGAAAGAAGTTGGATTCAAATGGGGAGAAGCACAAGAACTTGCCTTTCAATGCCTAAAAGAGAAGCTTACTAATGCCCCTCTTCTTATACTTCCTGATTTCAATAAAACTTTTGAAATTGAATGTGATGCTTCAGGAATTGGAATTGGTGTGCTGTTCTTATGCAGGAGAAGAGACCCATAGCATATTTCAGTGAGAAACTAGGAGGAGCGACTCTCAACTATGCTACTTATGACAAGGAACTCTACGCTTTGGTGAGGGCTTTGCAGACATGGCAGCATTACCTATGGCCCAAGGAGTTTGTCATTCACACTGATCATGAGTCTCTCAAGTACCTTAAAAGCCAAAACAAACTCAGCAAGAGACACGCAAGGTGGGTTGAGTTCATTGAGACATTTCCTTATGTCATCAAGTATAAACAAGGTAAGGAAAACATAGTTGCTGATGCACTATCCAGAAGGTATGTTCTCTTGAACACTCTTGATGTTAAGCTATTAGGATTTGAGCAGATTAAAGTAATGTATGAGAATGATTCTGAATTTAAAGATGCTTATAAGTCTTGTGAGAAATTTGCTGCTGGACATTACTTTAGGCAGGATGGATTTCTTTTCTATGATAATAGACTTTGTGTGCCTAATTGTTCTTTGAGAGATTTATTTGTTAGGGAATCTCATGGAGGAAGCCTCATGGACATTTTGGTGTCGCAAAAATCTCTCAAGACCTGCAGGATCACTTCTACTGGCCGCGGATGAAAAGAGATGTGGAAAGACTTTGTGAAAGGTGTGCAACTTGTAAACAAGCTAAGTCCAAAGTCCAAAACCATGGTATTGTTTACCCTCCTTTACCCATCCCATTATCATCCTTGGAATGATCTCTCTATGGAACTTCATTTGTTGGATTGGCCTAGAACTGCGTACTGGTTAAGAGATTCATCTTTGGAGTAGTTGATAGATTTTTAAGATGGTCTACACATTTCATTGCTTGTCATAAAACTGATGATGCATTGCGATGTAGCTACTTGTTCTTTAAGGGATTGTGCGTTTACAACTGGAATCACCTGATTTGAAAGTGGGATAACTTCTTCTTGCCAACTCCTATGAGAGTTATTCAACTTCCTGGTGATTATCCACCACTTTATGTATCCAAATCAAGCTTCTCACAAAGTGATTCATCCTGGTTTGATTGGAACGACGAAGAAGCTGTGCTATTCCCAACTGGGAAACTGGAATCACCTGATTTGAAAGTGGGATAACTTCTTCATCCAACTCCTATGAGATTTTATTCAACTTCCTGGTGATTCTCCACCACTTTATGTATCCAAATCAAGCTTTCACAAGTGATTCATCCTGGTTTGATTGGAACGACGAAGAAGCTGTGCTATTCCCAAACTGGGAACTGGAATCACTGATTTGAAAGTGGGATAACTTCTTCATCCAAACTCCTATGAAGATTTATTCAACTTCCTGGTGATTCTCCACCACTTTATGTATCCAAATCAAGCTTCACAAAGTGATTCATCCTGGTTTGATTGGAACGACGAAGAAGCTGTGCTATTCCCAAACTGGGAAACTGGAATCACCTGATTTGAAAGTGGGATAACTTCTTCATGCCAACTCCTATGAGATTTATTCAACTTCCTGGTGATTCTCCACCACTTTATGTATCCAAATCAAGCTTCTCACAAAGTGATTCATCCTGGTTTGATTGGAACGACGAAGAAGCTGTGCTATTCCCAAACTGGGAAACTGGAATCACCTGATTTGAAAGTGGGATAACTTCTTCTTGCCAACTCCTATGAGATTTATTCAACTTCCTGGTGATTCTCCACCACTTTATGTATCCAAATCAAGCTTCTCACAAAGTGATTCATCCTGGTTTGATTGGAACGACGAAGAAGCTGTGCTATTCCCAAACTGGGAAACTGGAATCACCTGATTTGAAAGTGGGATAACTTCTTCATGCCAACTCCTATGAGATTTATTCAACTTCCTGGTGATTCTCCACCACTTTATGTATCCAAATCAAGCTTCTCACAAAGTGATTCATCCTGGTTTGATTGGAACGACGAAGAAGCTGTGCTATTCCCAAACTGGGAAACTGGAATCACCTGATTTGAAAGTGGGATAACTTCTTCATCCCAACTCCTATGAGATTTATTCAACTTCCTGGTGATTCTCCACCACTTTATGTATCCAAATCAAGCTTCTTACAAAGTGATTCATCCTGGTTTGATTGGAACGACGAAGAAGCTGTGCTATTCCCAAACTGGGAAACTGGAATCACCTGATTTGAAAGTGGGATAACTTCTTCATCCCAACTCCTATGAGATTTATTCAACTTCCTGGTGATTCTCCACCACTTTATGTATCCAAATCAAGCTTCTTACAAAGTGATTCATCCTGGTTTGATTGGAACGACGAAGAAGCTGTGCTATTCCCAAACTGGGAAACTGGAATCACCTGATTTGAAAGTGGGATAACTTCTTCATGCCAACTCCTATGAGATTTATTCAACTTCCTGGTGATTCTCCACCACTTTATGTATCCAAATCAAGCTTCTCACAAAGTGATTCATCCTGGTTTGATTGGAACGACGAAGAAGCTGTGCTATTCCCAAACTGGGAAACTGGAATCACCTGATTTGAAAGTGGGATAACTTCTTCATGCCAACTCCTATGAGATTTATTCAACTTCCTGGTGATTCTCCACCACTTTATGTATCCAAATCAAGCTTCTTACAAAGTGATTCATCCTGGTTTGATTGGAACGACGAAGAAGCTGTGCTATTCCCAAACTGGGAAACTGGAATCACCTGATTTGAAAGTGGGATAACTTCTTCTTCCCAACTCCTATGAGATTTATTCAACTTCCTGGTGATTCTCCACCACTTTATGTATCCAAATCAAGCTTCTCACAAAGTGATTCATCCTGGTTTGATTGGAACGACGAAGAAGCTGTGCTATTCCCAAACTGGGAAACTGGAATCACCTGATTTGAAAGTGGGATAACTTCTTCATCCCAACTCCTATGAGATTTATTCAACTTCCTGGTGATTCTCCACCACTTTATGTATCCAAATCAAGCTTCTCACAAAGTGATTCATCCTGGTTTGATTGGAACGACGAAGAAGCTGTGCTATTCCCAAACTGGGAAACTGGAATCACCTGATTTGAAAGTGGGATAACTTCTTCATCCCAACTCCTATGAGATTTATTCAACTTCCTGGTGATTCTCCACCACTTTATGTATCCAAATCAAGCTTCTCACAAAGTGATTCATCCTGGTTTGATTGGAACGACGAAGAAGCTGTGCTATTCCCAAACTGGGAAACTGGAATCACCTGATTTGAAAGTGGGATAACTTCTTCATGCCAACTCCTATGAGATTTATTCAACTTCCTGGTGATTCTCCACCACTTTATGTATCCAAATCAAGCTTCTCACAAAGTGATTCATCCTGGTTTGATTGGAACGACGAAGAAGCTGTGCTATTCCCAAACTGGGAAACTGGAATCACCTGATTTGAAAGTGGGATAACTTCTTCATGCCAACTCCTATGAGATTTATTCAACTTCCTGGTGATTCTCCACCACTTTATGTATCCAAATCAAGCTTCTCACAAAGTGATTCATCCTGGTTTGATTGGAACGACGAAGAAGCTGTGCTATTCCCAAACTGGGAAACTGGAATCACCTGATTTGAAAGTGGGATAACTTCTTCATGCCAACTCCTATGAGATTTATTCAACTTCCTGGTGATTCTCCACCACTTTATGTATCCAAATCAAGCTTCTCACAAAGTGATTCATCCTGGTTTGATTGGAACGACGAAGAAGCTGTGCTATTCCCAAACTGGGAAACTGGAATCACCTGATTTGAAAGTGGGATAACTTCTTCATGCCAACTCCTATGAGATTTATTCAACTTCCTGGTGATTCTCCACCACTTTATGTATCCAAATCAAGCTTCTCACAAAGTGATTCATCCTGGTTTGATTGGAACGACGAAGAAGCTGTGCTATTCCCAAACTGGGAAACTGGAATCACCTGATTTGAAAGTGGGATAACTTCTTCATGCCAACTCCTATGAGATTTATTCAACTTCCTGGTGATTCTCCACCACTTTATGTATCCAAATCAAGCTTCTCACAAAGTGATTCATCCTGGTTTGATTGGAACGACGAAGAAGCTGTGCTATTCCCAAACTGGGAAACTGGAATCACCTGATTTGAAAGTGGGATAACTTCTTCATGCCAACTCCTATGAGATTTATTCAACTTCCTGGTGATTCTCCACCACTTTATGTATCCAAATCAAGCTTCTACAAAGTGATTCATCCTGGTTTGATTGGAACGACGAAGAAGCTGTGCTATTCCCAAACTGGGAAACTGGAATCACCTGATTTGAAAGTGGGATAACTTCTTCATCCCAACTCCTATGAGATTTATTCAACTTCCTGGTGATTCTCCACCACTTTATGTATCCAAATCAAGCTTCTCACAAAGTGATTCATCCTGGTTTGATTGGAACGACGAAGAAGCTGTGCTATTCCCAAACTGGGAAACTGGAATCACCTGATTTGAAAGTGGGATAACTTCTTCATCCCAACTCCTATGAGATTTATTCAACTTCCTGGTGATTCTCCACCACTTTATGTATCCAAATCAAGCTTCTACAAAGTGATTCATCCTGGTTTGATTGGAACGACGAAGAAGCTGTGCTATTCCCAAACTGGGAAACTGGAATCACCTGATTTGAAAGTGGGATAACTTCTTCATGCCAACTCCTATGAGATTTATTCAACTTCCTGGTGATTCTCCACCACTTTATGTATCCAAATCAAGCTTCTCACAAAGTGATTCATCCTGGTTTGATTGGAACGACGAAGAAGCTGTGCTATTCCCAAACTGGGAAACTGGAATCACCTGATTTGAAAGTGGGATAACTTCTTCATGCCAACTCCTATGAGATTTATTCAACTTCCTGGTGATTCTCCACCACTTTATGTATCCAAATCAAGCTTCTCACAAAGTGATTCATCCTGGTTTGATTGGAACGACGAAGAAGCTGTGCTATTCCCAAACTGGGAAACTGGAATCACCTGATTTGAAAGTGGGATAACTTCTTCATGCCAACTCCTATGAGATTTATTCAACTTCCTGGTGATTCTCCACCACTTTATGTATCCAAATCAAGCTTCTACAAAGTGATTCATCCTGGTTTGATTGGAACGACGAAGAAGCTGTGCTATTCCCAAACTGGGAAACTGGAATCACCTGATTTGAAAGTGGGATAACTTCTTCATCCCAACTCCTATGAGATTTATTCAACTTCCTGGTGATTCTCCACCACTTTATGTATCCAAATCAAGCTTTCACAAAGTGATTCATCCTGGTTTGATTGGAACGACGAAGAAGCTGTGCTATTCCCAAACTGGGAAACTGGAATCACCTGATTTGAAAGTGGGATAACTTCTTCATGCCAACTCCTATGAGATTTATTCAACTTCCTGGTGATTCTCCACCACTTTATGTATCCAAATCAAGCTTCTCACAAAGTGATTCATCCTGGTTTGATTGGAACGACGAAGAAGCTGTGCTATTCCCAAACTGGGAAACTGGAATCACCTGATTTGAAAGTGGGATAACTTCTTCATGCCAACTCCTATGAGATTTATTCAACTTCCTGGTGATTCTCCACCACTTTATGTATCCAAATCAAGCTTCTCACAAAGTGATTCATCCTGGTTTGATTGGAACGACGAAGAAGCTGTGCTATTCCCAAACTGGGAAACTGGAATCACCTGATTTGAAAGTGGGATAACTTCTTCATGCCAACTCCTATGAGATTTATTCAACTTCCTGGTGATTCTCCACCACTTTATGTATCCAAATCAAGCTTCTCACAAAGTGATTCATCCTGGTTTGATTGGAACGACGAAGAAGCTGTGCTATTCCCAAACTGGGAAACTGGAATCACCTGATTTGAAAGTGGGATAACTTCTTCATGCCAACTCCTATGAGATTTATTCAACTTCCTGGTGATTCTCCACCACTTTATGTATCCAAATCAAGCTTCTCACAAAGTGATTCATCCTGGTTTGATTGGAACGACGAAGAAGCTGTGCTATTCCCAAACTGGGAAACTGGAATCACCTGATTTGAAAGTGGGATAACTTCTTTGCCAACTCCTATGAGATTTATTCAACTTCCTGGTGATTCTCCACCACTTTATGTATCCAAATCAAGCTTCTCACAAAGTGATTCATCCTGGTTTGATTGGAACGACGAAGAAGCTGTGCTATTCCCAAACTGGGAAACTGGAATCACCTGATTTGAAAGTGGGATAACTTCTTCATGCCAACTCCTATGAGATTTATTCAACTTCCTGGTGATTCTCCACCACTTTATGTATCCAAATCAAGCTTCTCACAAAGTGATTCATCCTGGTTTGATTGGAACGACGAAGAAGCTGTGCTATTCCCAAACTGGGAAACTGGAATCACCTGATTTGAAAGTGGGATAACTTCTTCATGCCAACTCCTATGAGATTTATTCAACTTCCTGGTGATTCTCCACCACTTTATGTATCCAAATCAAGCTTCTCACAAAGTGATTCATCCTGGTTTGATTGGAACGACGAAGAAGCTGTGCTATTCCCAAACTGGGAAACTGGAATCACCTGATTTGAAAGTGGGATAACTTCTTCATGCCAACTCCTATGAGATTTATTCAACTTCCTGGTGATTCTCCACCACTTTATGTATCCAAATCAAGCTTCTTACAAAGTGATTCATCCTGGTTTGATTGGAACGACGAAGAAGCTGTGCTATTCCCAAACTGGGAAACTGGAATCACCTGATTTGAAAGTGGGATAACTTCTTCATGCCAACTCCTATGAGATTTATTCAACTTCCTGGTGATTCTCCACCACTTTATGTATCCAAATCAAGCTTCTCACAAAGTGATTCATCCTGGTTTGATTGGAACGACGAAGAAGCTGTGCTATTCCCAAACTGGGAAACTGGAATCACCTGATTTGAAAGTGGGATAACTTCTTCATCCCAACTCCTATGAGATTTATTCAACTTCCTGGTGATTCTCCACCACTTTATGTATCCAAATCAAGCTTCTCACAAAGTGATTCATCCTGGTTTGATTGGAACGACGAAGAAGCTGTGCTATTCCCAAACTGGGAAACTGGAATCACCTGATTTGAAAGTGGGATAACTTCTTCATGCCAACTCCTATGAGATTTATTCAACTTCCTGGTGATTCTCCACCACTTTATGTATCCAAATCAAGCTTCTCACAAAGTGATTCATCCTGGTTTGATTGGAACGACGACGAAGAAGCTGTGCTATTCCCAAACTGGGAAACTGGAATCACCTGATTTGAAAGTGGGATAACTTCTTCATGCCAACTCCTATGAGATTTATTCAACTTCCTGGTGATTCTCCACCACTTTATGTATCCAAATCAAGCTTCTCACAAAGTGATTCATCCTGGTTTGATTGGAACGACGAAGAAGCTGTGCTATTCCCAAACTGGGAAACTGGAATCACCTGATTTGAAAGTGGGATAACTTCTTCATGCCAACTCCTATGAGATTTATTCAACTTCCTGGTGATTCTCCACCACTTTATGTATCCAAATCAAGCTTCTCACAAAGTGATTCATCCTGGTTTGATTGGAACGACGAAGAAGCTGTGCTATTCCCAAACTGGGAAACTGGAATCACCTGATTTGAAAGTGGGATAACTTCTTCATCCCAACTCCTATGAGATTTATTCAACTTCCTGGTGATTCTCCACCACTTTATGTATCCAAATCAAGCTTCTTACAAAGTGATTCATCCTGGTTTGATTGGAACGACGAAGAAGCTGTGCTATTCCCAAACTGGGAAACTGGAATCACCTGATTTGAAAGTGGGATAACTTCTTCATGCCAACTCCTATGAGATTTATTCAACTTCCTGGTGATTCTCCACCACTTTATGTATCCAAATCAAGCTTTTCACAAAGTGATTCATCCTGGTTTGATTGGAACGACGAAGAAGCTGTGCTATTCCCAAACTGGGAAACTGGAATCACCTGATTTGAAAGTGGGATAACTTCTTCATGCCAACTCCTATGAGATTTATTCAACTTCCTGGTGATTCTCCACCACTTTATGTATCCAAATCAAGCTTCTCACAAAGTGATTCATCCTGGTTTGATTGGAACGACGAAGAAGCTGTGCTATTCCCAAACTGGGAAACTGGAATCACCTGATTTGAAAGTGGGATAACTTCTTCATCCCAACTCCTATGAGATTTATTCAACTTCCTGGTGATTCTCCACCACTTTATGTATCCAAATCAAGCTTCTACAAAGTGATTCATCCTGGTTTGATTGGAACGACGAAGAAGCTGTGCTATTCCCAAACTGGGAAACTGGAATCACCTGATTTGAAAGTGGGATAACTTCTTCATGCCAACTCCTATGAGATTTATTCAACTTCCTGGTGATTCTCCACCACTTTATGTATCCAAATCAAGCTTTCACAAAGTGATTCATCCTGGTTTGATTGGAACGACGAAGAAGCTGTGCTATTCCCAAACTGGGAAACTGGAATCACCTGATTTGAAAGTGGGATAACTTCTTCATGCCAACTCCTATGAGATTTATTCAACTTCCTGGTGATTCTCCACCACTTTATGTATCCAAATCAAGCTTCTCACAAAGTGATTCATCCTGGTTTGATTGGAACGACGAAGAAGCTGTGCTATTCCCAAACTGGGAAACTGGAATCACCTGATTTGAAAGTGGGATAACTTCTTCATCCCAACTCCTATGAGATTTATTCAACTTCCTGGTGATTCTCCACCACTTTATGTATCCAAATCAAGCTTCTTCACAAAGTGATTCATCCTGGTTTGATTGGAACGACGAAGAAGCTGTGCTATTCCCAAACTGGGAAACTGGAATCACCTGATTTGAAAGTGGGATAACTTCTTCATGCCAACTCCTATGAGATTTATTCAACTTCCTGGTGATTCTCCACCACTTTATGTATCCAAATCAAGCTTCTTACAAAGTGATTCATCCTGGTTTGATTGGAACGACGAAGAAGCTGTGCTATTCCCAAACTGGGAAACTGGAATCACCTGATTTGAAAGTGGGATAACTTCTTCATCCCAACTCCTATGAGATTTATTCAACTTCCTGGTGATTCTCCACCACTTTATGTATCCAAATCAAGCTTCTCACAAAGTGATTCATCCTGGTTTGATTGGAACGACGAAAGAAGCTGTGCTATTCCCAAACTGGGAAACTGGAATCACCTGATTTGAAAGTGGGATAACTTCTTCATGCCAACTCCTATGAGATTTATTCAACTTCCTGGTGATTCTCCACCACTTTATGTATCCAAATCAAGCTTCTTACAAAGTGATTCATCCTGGTTTGATTGGAACGACGAAGAAGCTGTGCTATTCCCAAACTGGGAAACTGGAATCACCTGATTTGAAAGTGGGATAACTTCTTCATGCCAACTCCTATGAGATTTATTCAACTTCCTGGTGATTCTCCACCACTTTATGTATCCAAATCAAGCTTCTCACAAAGTGATTCATCCTGGTTTGATTGGAACGACGAAGAAGCTGTGCTATTCCCAAACTGGGAAACTGGAATCACCTGATTTGAAAGTGGGATAACTTCTTCATGCCAACTCCTATGAGATTTATTCAACTTCCTGGTGATTCTCCACCACTTTATGTATCCAAATCAAGCTTCTTCACAAAGTGATTCATCCTGGTTTGATTGGAACGACGAAGAAGCTGTGCTATTCCCAAACTGGGAAACTGGAATCACCTGATTTGAAAGTGGGATAACTTCTTCATGCCAACTCCTATGAGATTTATTCAACTTCCTGGTGATTCTCCACCACTTTATGTATCCAAATCAAGCTTCTCACAAAGTGATTCATCCTGGTTTGATTGGAACGACGAAGAAGCTGTGCTATTCCCAAACTGGGAAACTGGAATCACCTGATTTGAAAGTGGGATAACTTCTTCATGCCAACTCCTATGAGATTTATTCAACTTCCTGGTGATTCTCCACCACTTTATGTATCCAAATCAAGCTTCTCACAAAGTGATTCATCCTGGTTTGATTGGAACGACGAAGAAGCTGTGCTATTCCCAAACTGGGAAACTGGAATCACCTGATTTGAAAGTGGGATAACTTCTTCATCCCAACTCCTATGAGATTTATTCAACTTCCTGGTGATTCTCCACCACTTTATGTATCCAAATCAAGCTTCTCACAAAGTGATTCATCCTGGTTTGATTGGAACGACGAAGAAGCTGTGCTATTCCCAAACTGGGAAACTGGAATCACCTGATTTGAAAGTGGGATAACTTCTTCATCCCAACTCCTATGAGATTTATTCAACTTCCTGGTGATTCTCCACCACTTTATGTATCCAAATCAAGCTTCTCACAAAGTGATTCATCCTGGTTTGATTGGAACGACGAAGAAGCTGTGCTATTCCCAAACTGGGAAACTGGAATCACCTGATTTGAAAGTGGGATAACTTCTTCATGCCAACTCCTATGAGATTTATTCAACTTCCTGGTGATTCTCCACCACTTTATGTATCCAAATCAAGCTTCTCACAAAGTGATTCATCCTGGTTTGATTGGAACGACGAAGAAGCTGTGCTATTCCCAAACTGGGAAACTGGAATCACCTGATTTGAAAGTGGGATAACTTCTTCATGCCAACTCCTATGAGATTTATTCAACTTCCTGGTGATTCTCCACCACTTTATGTATCCAAATCAAGCTTCTCACAAAGTGATTCATCCTGGTTTGATTGGAACGACGAAGAAGCTGTGCTATTCCCAAACTGGGAAACTGGAATCACCTGATTTGAAAGTGGGATAACTTCTTCATGCCAACTCCTATGAGATTTATTCAACTTCCTGGTGATTCTCCACCACTTTATGTATCCAAATCAAGCTTCTCACAAAGTGATTCATCCTGGTTTGATTGGAACGACGAAGAAGCTGTGCTATTCCCAAACTGGGAAACTGGAATCACCTGATTTGAAAGTGGGATAACTTCTTCATCCCAACTCCTATGAGATTTATTCAACTTCCTGGTGATTCTCCACCACTTTATGTATCCAAATCAAGCTTCTTCACAAAGTGATTCATCCTGGTTTGATTGGAACGACGAAGAAGAAGCTGTGCTATTCCCAAACTGGGAAACTGGAATCACCTGATTTGAAAGTGGGATAACTTCTTCATCCCAACTCCTATGAGATTTATTCAACTTCCTGGTGATTCTCCACCACTTTATGTATCCAAATCAAGCTTCTCACAAAGTGATTCATCCTGGTTTGATTGGAACGACGAAGAAGCTGTGCTATTCCCAAACTGGGAAACTGGAATCACCTGATTTGAAAGTGGGATAACTTCTTCATGCCAACTCCTATGAGATTTATTCAACTTCCTGGTGATTCTCCACCACTTTATGTATCCAAATCAAGCTTCTCACAAAGTGATTCATCCTGGTTTGATTGGAACGACGAAGAAGCTGTGCTATTCCCAAACTGGGAAACTGGAATCACCTGATTTGAAAGTGGGATAACTTCTTCTTCCTATGAGATTTTTCAACTTCCTGGTGATTCTCCACCACTTTATGTATCCAAATCAAGCTTTTCACAAAGTGATTCATCCTGGTTTGATTGGAACGACGAAGAAGCTGTGCTATTCCCAAACTGGGAAACTGGAATCACCTGATTTGAAAGTGGGATAACTTCTTCTTGCCAACTCCTATGAGATTTATTCAACTTCCTGGTGATTCTCCACCACTTTATGTATCCAAATCAAGCTCACAAAGTGATTCATCCTGGTTTGATTGGAACGACGAAGAAGCTGTGCTATTCCCAAACTGGGAAACTGGAATCACCTGATTTGAAAGTGGGATAACTTCATCCCAACTCCTATGAGATTTATTCAACTTCCTGGTGATTCTCCACCACTTTATGTATCCAAATCAAGCTTCTTCACAAAGTGATTCATCCTGGTTTGATTGGAACGACGAAGAAGCTGTGCTATTCCCAAACTGGGAAACTGGAATCACCTGATTTGAAAGTGGGATAACTTCTTCATCCCAACTCCTATGAGATTTATTCAACTTCCTGGTGATTCTCCACCACTTTATGTATCCAAATCAAGCTTCTCACAAAGTGATTCATCCTGGTTTGATTGGAACGACGAAGAAGCTGTGCTATTCCCAAACTGGGAAACTGGAATCACCTGATTTGAAAGTGGGATAACTTCTTCATGCCAACTCCTATGAGATTTATTCAACTTCCTGGTGATTCTCCACCACTTTATGTATCCAAATCAAGCTTCTCACAAAGTGATTCATCCTGGTTTGATTGGAACGACGAAGAAGCTGTGCTATTCCCAAACTGGGAAACTGGAATCACCTGATTTGAAAGTGGGATAACTTCTTCATCCCAACTCCTATGAGATTTATTCAACTTCCTGGTGATTCTCCACCACTTTATGTATCCAAATCAAGCTTCTTACAAAGTGATTCATCCTGGTTTGATTGGAACGACGAAGAAGCTGTGCTATTCCCAAACTGGGAAACTGGAATCACCTGATTTGAAAGTGGGATAACTTCTTCATGCCAACTCCTATGAGATTTATTCAACTTCCTGGTGATTCTCCACCACTTTATGTATCCAAATCAAGCTTCTTACAAAGTGATTCATCCTGGTTTGATTGGAACGACGAAGAAGCTGTGCTATTCCCAAACTGGGAAACTGGAATCACCTGATTTGAAAGTGGGATAACTTCTTCATGCCAACTCCTATGAGATTTATTCAACTTCCTGGTGATTCTCCACCACTTTATGTATCCAAATCAAGCTTCTCACAAAGTGATTCATCCTGGTTTGATTGGAACGACGAAGAAGCTGTGCTATTCCCAAACTGGGAAACTGGAATCACCTGATTTGAAAGTGGGATAACTTCTTCATGCCAACTCCTATGAGATTTATTCAACTTCCTGGTGATTCTCCACCACTTTATGTATCCAAATCAAGCTTCTTACAAAGTGATTCATCCTGGTTTGATTGGAACGACGAAGAAGCTGTGCTATTCCCAAACTGGGAAACTGGAATCACCTGATTTGAAAGTGGGATAACTTCTTGCCAACTCCTATGAGATTTATTCAACTTCCTGGTGATTCTCCACCACTTTATGTATCCAAATCAAGCTTCTCACAAAGTGATTCATCCTGGTTTGATTGGAACGACGAAGAAGCTGTGCTATTCCCAAACTGGGAAACTGGAATCACCTGATTTGAAAGTGGGATAACTTCTTCATGCCAACTCCTATGAGATTTATTCAACTTCCTGGTGATTCTCCACCACTTTATGTATCCAAATCAAGCTTCTTACAAAGTGATTCATCCTGGTTTGATTGGAACGACGAAGAAGCTGTGCTATTCCCAAACTGGGAAACTGGAATCACCTGATTTGAAAGTGGGATAACTTCTTCATCCCAACTCCTATGAGATTTATTCAACTTCCTGGTGATTCTCCACCACTTTATGTATCCAAATCAAGCTTCTTACAAAGTGATTCATCCTGGTTTGATTGGAACGACGAAGAAGCTGTGCTATTCCCAAACTGGGAAACTGGAATCACCTGATTTGAAAGTGGGATAACTTCTTCTCATGCCAACTCCTATGAGATTTATTCAACTTCCTGGTGATTCTCCACCACTTTATGTATCCAAATCAAGCTTTTCAGTGATTCATCCTGGTTTGATTGGAACGACGAAGAAGCTGTGCTATTCCCAAACTGGGAAACTGGAATCACCTGATTTGAAAGTGGGATAACTTCTTCATGCCAACTCCTATGAGATTTATTCAACTTCCTGGTGATTCTCCACCACTTTATGTATCCAAATCAAGCTTCTCACACAGTGATTCATCCTGGTTTGATTGGAACGACGAAGAAGCTGTGCTATTCCCAAACTGGGAAACTGGAATCACCTGATTTGAAAGTGGGATAACTTCTTCATGCCAACTCCTATGAGATTTATTCAACTTCCTGGTGATTCTCCACCACTTTATGTATCCAAATCAAGCTTCTCACAAAGTGATTCATCCTGGTTTGATTGGAACGACGAAGAAGCTGTGCTATTCCCAAACTGGGAAACTGGAATCACCTGATTTGAAAGTGGGATAACTTCTTCATGCCAACTCCTATGAGATTTATTCAACTTCCTGGTGATTCTCCACCACTTTATGTATCCAAATCAAGCTTCTTACAAAGTGATTCATCCTGGTTTGATTGGAACGACGAAGAAGCTGTGCTATTCCCAAACTGGGAAACTGGAATCACCTGATTTGAAAGTGGGATAACTTCTTCATGCCAACTCCTATGAGATTTATTCAACTTCCTGGTGATTCTCCACCACTTTATGTATCCAAATCAAGCTTCTTACAAAGTGATTCATCCTGGTTTGATTGGAACGACGAAGAAGCTGTGCTATTCCCAAACTGGGAAACTGGAATCACCTGATTTGAAAGTGGGATAACTTCTTCATGCCAACTCCTATGAGATTTATTCAACTTCCTGGTGATTCTCCACCACTTTATGTATCCAAATCAAGCTTCTCACAAAGTGATTCATCCTGGTTTGATTGGAACGACGAAGAAGCTGTGCTATTCCCAAACTGGGAAACTGGAATCACCTGATTTGAAAGTGGGATAACTTCTTCATGCCAACTCCTATGAGATTTATTCAACTTCCTGGTGATTCTCCACCACTTTATGTATCCAAATCAAGCTTCTCACAAAGTGATTCATCCTGGTTTGATTGGAACGACGAAGAAGCTGTGCTATTCCCAAACTGGGAAACTGGAATCACCTGATTTGAAAGTGGGATAACTTCTTCATGCCAACTCCTATGAGATTTATTCAACTTCCTGGTGATTCTCCACCACTTTATGTATCCAAATCAAGCTTCTTACAAAGTGATTCATCCTGGTTTGATTGGAACGACGAAGAAGCTGTGCTATTCCCAAACTGGGAAACTGGAATCACCTGATTTGAAAGTGGGATAACTTCTTCATGCCAACTCCTATGAGATTTATTCAACTTCCTGGTGATTCTCCACCACTTTATGTATCCAAATCAAGCTTCTTACAAAGTGATTCATCCTGGTTTGATTGGAACGACGAAGAAGCTGTGCTATTCCCAAACTGGGAAACTGGAATCACCTGATTTGAAAGTGGGATAACTTCTTCATGCCAACTCCTATGAGATTTATTCAACTTCCTGGTGATTCTCCACCACTTTATGTATCCAAATCAAGCTTCTTACAAAGTGATTCATCCTGGTTTGATTGGAACGACGAAGAAGCTGTGCTATTCCCAAACTGGGAAACTGGAATCACCTGATTTGAAAGTGGGATAACTTCTTCATGCCAACTCCTATGAGATTTATTCAACTTCCTGGTGATTCTCCACCACTTTATGTATCCAAATCAAGCTTCTTACAAAGTGATTCATCCTGGTTTGATTGGAACGACGAAGAAGCTGTGCTATTCCCAAACTGGGAAACTGGAATCACCTGATTTGAAAGTGGGATAACTTCTTCATGCCAACTCCTATGAGATTTATTCAACTTCCTGGTGATTCTCCACCACTTTATGTATCCAAATCAAGCTTCTCACAAAGTGATTCATCCTGGTTTGATTGGAACGACGAAGAAGCTGTGCTATTCCCAAACTGGGAAACTGGAATCACCTGATTTGAAAGTGGGATAACTTCTTCATGCCAACTCCTATGAGATTTATTCAACTTCCTGGTGATTCTCCACCACTTTATGTATCCAAATCAAGCTTCTTACAAA
The DNA here is from genome assembly GCF_020379485.1 of Brassica napus. Taxonomy (NCBI): domain Eukaryota; kingdom Viridiplantae; phylum Streptophyta; class Magnoliopsida; order Brassicales; family Brassicaceae; genus Brassica; species Brassica napus. Next base: position 37,613 of record NW_026015254.1, on the reverse strand, counting down.
GTGATTCATCCTGGTTTGATTGGAACGACGAAGAAGCTGTGCTATTCCCAAACTGGGAAACTGGAATCACCTGATTTGAAAGTGGGATAACTTCTTCATGCCAACTCCTATGAGATTTATTCAACTTCCTGGTGATTCTCCACCACTTTATGTATCCAAATCAAGCTTCTTACAAAGTGATTCATCCTGGTTTGATTGGAACGACGAAGAAGCTGTGCTATTCCCAAACTGGGAAACTGGAATCACCTGATTTGAAAGTGGGATAACTTCTTCATGCCAACTCCTATGAGATTTATTCAACTTCCTGGTGATTCTCCACCACTTTATGTATCCAAATCAAGCTTCTTACAAAGTGATTCATCCTGGTTTGATTGGAACGACGAAGAAGCTGTGCTATTCCCAAACTGGGAAACTGGAATCACCTGATTTGAAAGTGGGATAACTTCTTCATGCCAACTCCTATGAGATTTATTCAACTTCCTGGTGATTCTCCACCACTTTATGTATCCAAATCAAGCTTCTTACAAAGTGATTCATCCTGGTTTGATTGGAACGACGAAGAAGCTGTGCTATTCCCAAACTGGGAAACTGGAATCACCTGATTTGAAAGTGGGATAACTTCTTCATGCCAACTCCTATGAGATTTATTCAACTTCCTGGTGATTCTCCACCACTTTATGTATCCAAATCAAGCTTTACAAAGTGATTCATCCTGGTTTGATTGGAACGACGAAGAAGCTGTGCTATTCCCAAACTGGGAAACTGGAATCACCTGATTTGAAAGTGGGATAACTTCTTCATGCCAACTCCTATGAGATTTATTCAACTTCCTGGTGATTCTCCACCACTTTATGTATCCAAATCAAGCTTCTTACAAAGTGATTCATCCTGGTTTGATTGGAACGACGAAGAAGCTGTGCTATTCCCAAACTGGGAAACTGGAATCACCTGATTTGAAAGTGGGATAACTTCTTCATGCCAACTCCTATGAGATTTATTCAACTTCCTGGTGATTCTCCACCACTTTATGTATCCAAATCAAGCTTCTTACAAAGTGATTCATCCTGGTTTGATTGGAACGACGAAGAAGCTGTGCTATTCCCAAACTGGGAAACTGGAATCACCTGATTTGAAAGTGGGATAACTTCTTCATGCCAACTCCTATGAGATTTATTCAACTTCCTGGTGATTCTCCACCACTTTATGTATCCAAATCAAGCTTCTCACAAAGTGATTCATCCTGGTTTGATTGGAACGACGAAGAAGCTGTGCTATTCCCAAACTGGGAAACTGGAATCACCTGATTTGAAAGTGGGATAACTTCTTCATGCCAACTCCTATGAGATTTATTCAACTTCCTGGTGATTCTCCACCACTTTATGTATCCAAATCAAGCTTCTCACAAAGTGATTCATCCTGGTTTGATTGGAACGACGAAGAAGCTGTGCTATTCCCAAACTGGGAAACTGGAATCACCTGATTTGAAAGTGGGATAACTTCTTCATGCCAACTCCTATGAGATTTATTCAACTTCCTGGTGATTCTCCACCACTTTATGTATCCAAATCAAGCTTCTTACAAAGTGATTCATCCTGGTTTGATTGGAACGACGAAGAAGCTGTGCTATTCCCAAACTGGGAAACTGGAATCACCTGATTTGAAAGTGGGATAACTTCTTCATGCCAACTCCTATGAGATTTATTCAACTTCCTGGTGATTCTCCACCACTTTATGTATCCAAATCAAGCTTCTTACAAAGTGATTCATCCTGGTTTGATTGGAACGACGAAGAAGCTGTGCTATTCCCAAACTGGGAAACTGGAATCACCTGATTTGAAAGTGGGATAACTTCTTCATGCCAACTCCTATGAGATTTATTCAACTTCCTGGTGATTCTCCACCACTTTATGTATCCAAATCAAGCTTCTTACAAAGTGATTCATCCTGGTTTGATTGGAACGACGAAGAAGCTGTGCTATTCCCAAACTGGGAAACTGGAATCACCTGATTTGAAAGTGGGATAACTTCTTCATGCCAACTCCTATGAGATTTATTCAACTTCCTGGTGATTCTCCACCACTTTATGTATCCAAATCAAGCTTCTTACAAAGTGATTCATCCTGGTTTGATTGGAACGACGAAGAAGCTGTGCTATTCCCAAACTGGGAAACTGGAATCACCTGATTTGAAAGTGGGATAACTTCTTCATGCCAACTCCTATGAGATTTATTCAACTTCCTGGTGATTCTCCACCACTTTATGTATCCAAATCAAGCTTCTTACAAAGTGATTCATCCTGGTTTGATTGGAACGACGAAGAAGCTGTGCTATTCCCAAACTGGGAAACTGGAATCACCTGATTTGAAAGTGGGATAACTTCTTCATGCCAACTCCTATGAGATTTATTCAACTTCCTGGTGATTCTCCACCACTTTATGTATCCAAATCAAGCTTCTTACAAAGTGATTCATCCTGGTTTGATTGGAACGACGAAGAAGCTGTGCTATTCCCAAACTGGGAAACTGGAATCACCTGATTTGAAAGTGGGATAACTTCTTCATGCCAACTCCTATGAGATTTATTCAACTTCCTGGTGATTCTCCACCACTTTATGTATCCAAATCAAGCTTCTCACAAAGTGATTCATCCTGGTTTGATTGGAACGACGAAGAAGCTGTGCTATTCCCAAACTGGGAAACTGGAATCACCTGATTTGAAAGTGGGATAACTTCTTCATGCCAACTCCTATGAGATTTATTCAACTTCCTGGTGATTCTCCACCACTTTATGTATCCAAATCAAGCTTCTTACAAAGTGATTCATCCTGGTTTGATTGGAACGACGAAGAAGCTGTGCTATTCCCAAACTGGGAAACTGGAATCACCTGATTTGAAAGTGGGATAACTTCTTCATGCCAACTCCTATGAGATTTATTCAACTTCCTGGTGATTCTCCACCACTTTATGTATCCAAATCAAGCTTCTTACAAAGTGATTCATCCTGGTTTGATTGGAACGACGAAGAAGCTGTGCTATTCCCAAACTGGGAAACTGGAATCACCTGATTTGAAAGTGGGATAACTTCTTCATGCCAACTCCTATGAGATTTATTCAACTTCCTGGTGATTCTCCACCACTTTATGTATCCAAATCAAGCTTCTTACAAAGTGATTCATCCTGGTTTGATTGGAACGACGAAGAAGCTGTGCTATTCCCAAACTGGGAAACTGGAATCACCTGATTTGAAAGTGGGATAACTTCTTCATGCCAACTCCTATGAGATTTATTCAACTTCCTGGTGATTCTCCACCACTTTATGTATCCAAATCAAGCTTCTTACAAAGTGATTCATCCTGGTTTGATTGGAACGACGAAGAAGCTGTGCTATTCCCAAACTGGGAAACTGGAATCACCTGATTTGAAAGTGGGATAACTTCTTCATGCCAACTCCTATGAGATTTATTCAACTTCCTGGTGATTCTCCACCACTTTATGTATCCAAATCAAGCTTCTTACAAAGTGATTCATCCTGGTTTGATTGGAACGACGAAGAAGCTGTGCTATTCCCAAACTGGGAAACTGGAATCACCTGATTTGAAAGTGGGATAACTTCTTCATGCCAACTCCTATGAGATTTATTCAACTTCCTGGTGATTCTCCACCACTTTATGTATCCAAATCAAGCTTCTTACAAAGTGATTCATCCTGGTTTGATTGGAACGACGAAGAAGCTGTGCTATTCCCAAACTGGGAAACTGGAATCACCTGATTTGAAAGTGGGATAACTTCTTCATGCCAACTCCTATGAGATTTATTCAACTTCCTGGTGATTCTCCACCACTTTATGTATCCAAATCAAGCTTCTCACAAAGTGATTCATCCTGGTTTGATTGGAACGACGAAGAAGCTGTGCTATTCCCAAACTGGGAAACTGGAATCACCTGATTTGAAAGTGGGATAACTTCTTCATGCCAACTCCTATGAGATTTATTCAACTTCCTGGTGATTCTCCACCACTTTATGTATCCAAATCAAGCTTCTTACAAAGTGATTCATCCTGGTTTGATTGGAACGACGAAGAAGCTGTGCTATTCCCAAACTGGGAAACTGGAATCACCTGATTTGAAAGTGGGATAACTTCTTCATGCCAACTCCTATGAGATTTATTCAACTTCCTGGTGATTCTCCACCACTTTATGTATCCAAATCAAGCTTCTTACAAAGTGATTCATCCTGGTTTGATTGGAACGACGAAGAAGCTGTGCTATTCCCAAACTGGGAAACTGGAATCACCTGATTTGAAAGTGGGATAACTTCTTCATGCCAACTCCTATGAGATTTATTCAACTTCCTGGTGATTCTCCACCACTTTATGTATCCAAATCAAGCTTCTTACAAAGTGATTCATCCTGGTTTGATTGGAACGACGAAGAAGCTGTGCTATTCCCAAACTGGGAAACTGGAATCACCTGATTTGAAAGTGGGATAACTTCTTCATGCCAACTCCTATGAGATTTATTCAACTTCCTGGTGATTCTCCACCACTTTATGTATCCAAATCAAGCTTCTTACAAAGTGATTCATCCTGGTTTGATTGGAACGACGAAGAAGCTGTGCTATTCCCAAACTGGGAAACTGGAATCACCTGATTTGAAAGTGGGATAACTTCTTCATGCCAACTCCTATGAGATTTATTCAACTTCCTGGTGATTCTCCACCACTTTATGTATCCAAATCAAGCTTCTTACAAAGTGATTCATCCTGGTTTGATTGGAACGACGAAGAAGCTGTGCTATTCCCAAACTGGGAAACTGGAATCACCTGATTTGAAAGTGGGATAACTTCTTCATGCCAACTCCTATGAGATTTATTCAACTTCCTGGTGATTCTCCACCACTTTATGTATCCAAATCAAGCTTCTTACAAAGTGATTCATCCTGGTTTGATTGGAACGACGAAGAAGCTGTGCTATTCCCAAACTGGGAAACTGGAATCACCTGATTTGAAAGTGGGATAACTTCTTCATGCCAACTCCTATGAGATTTATTCAACTTCCTGGTGATTCTCCACCACTTTATGTATCCAAATCAAGCTTCTTACAAAGTGATTCATCCTGGTTTGATTGGAACGACGAAGAAGCTGTGCTATTCCCAAACTGGGAAACTGGAATCACCTGATTTGAAAGTGGGATAACTTCTTCATGCCAACTCCTATGAGATTTATTCAACTTCCTGGTGATTCTCCACCACTTTATGTATCCAAATCAAGCTTCTCACAAAGTGATTCATCCTGGTTTGATTGGAACGACGAAGAAGCTGTGCTATTCCCAAACTGGGAAACTGGAATCACCTGATTTGAAAGTGGGATAACTTCTTCATGCCAACTCCTATGAGATTTATTCAACTTCCTGGTGATTCTCCACCACTTTATGTATCCAAATCAAGCTTCTTACAAAGTGATTCATCCTGGTTTGATTGGAACGACGAAGAAGCTGTGCTATTCCCAAACTGGGAAACTGGAATCACCTGATTTGAAAGTGGGATAACTTCTTCATGCCAACTCCTATGAGATTTATTCAACTTCCTGGTGATTCTCCACCACTTTATGTATCCAAATCAAGCTTCTTACAAAGTGATTCATCCTGGTTTGATTGGAACGACGAAGAAGCTGTGCTATTCCCAAACTGGGAAACTGGAATCACCTGATTTGAAAGTGGGATAACTTCTTCATGCCAACTCCTATGAGATTTATTCAACTTCCTGGTGATTCTCCACCACTTTATGTATCCAAATCAAGCTTCTTACAAAGTGATTCATCCTGGTTTGATTGGAACGACGAAGAAGCTGTGCTATTCCCAAACTGGGAAACTGGAATCACCTGATTTGAAAGTGGGATAACTTCTTCATGCCAACTCCTATGAGATTTATTCAACTTCCTGGTGATTCTCCACCACTTTATGTATCCAAATCAAGCTTCTTACAAAGTGATTCATCCTGGTTTGATTGGAACGACGAAGAAGCTGTGCTATTCCCAAACTGGGAAACTGGAATCACCTGATTTGAAAGTGGGATAACTTCTTCATGCCAACTCCTATGAGATTTATTCAACTTCCTGGTGATTCTCCACCACTTTATGTATCCAAATCAAGCTTCTTACAAAGTGATTCATCCTGGTTTGATTGGAACGACGAAGAAGCTGTGCTATTCCCAAACTGGGAAACTGGAATCACCTGATTTGAAAGTGGGATAACTTCTTCATGCCAACTCCTATGAGATTTATTCAACTTCCTGGTGATTCTCCACCACTTTATGTATCCAAATCAAGCTTCTTACAAAGTGATTCATCCTGGTTTGATTGGAACGACGAAGAAGCTGTGCTATTCCCAAACTGGGAAACTGGAATCACCTGATTTGAAAGTGGGATAACTTCTTCATGCCAACTCCTATGAGATTTATTCAACTTCCTGGTGATTCTCCACCACTTTATGTATCCAAATCAAGCTTCTTACAAAGTGATTCATCCTGGTTTGATTGGAACGACGAAGAAGCTGTGCTATTCCCAAACTGGGAAACTGGAATCACCTGATTTGAAAGTGGGATAACTTCTTCATGCCAACTCCTATGAGATTTATTCAACTTCCTGGTGATTCTCCACCACTTTATGTATCCAAATCAAGCTTCTTACAAAGTGATTCATCCTGGTTTGATTGGAACGACGAAGAAGCTGTGCTATTCCCAAACTGGGAAACTGGAATCACCTGATTTGAAAGTGGGATAACTTCTTCATGCCAACTCCTATGAGATTTATTCAACTTCCTGGTGATTCTCCACCACTTTATGTATCCAAATCAAGCTTCTTACAAAGTGATTCATCCTGGTTTGATTGGAACGACGAAGAAGCTGTGCTATTCCCAAACTGGGAAACTGGAATCACCTGATTTGAAAGTGGGATAACTTCTTCATGCCAACTCCTATGAGATTTATTCAACTTCCTGGTGATTCTCCACCACTTTATGTATCCAAATCAAGCTTCTTACAAAGTGATTCATCCTGGTTTGATTGGAACGACGAAGAAGCTGTGCTATTCCCAAACTGGGAAACTGGAATCACCTGATTTGAAAGTGGGATAACTTCTTCATGCCAACTCCTATGAGATTTATTCAACTTCCTGGTGATTCTCCACCACTTTATGTATCCAAATCAAGCTTCTTACAAAGTGATTCATCCTGGTTTGATTGGAACGACGAAGAAGCTGTGCTATTCCCAAACTGGGAAACTGGAATCACCTGATTTGAAAGTGGGATAACTTCTTCATGCCAACTCCTATGAGATTTATTCAACTTCCTGGTGATTCTCCACCACTTTATGTATCCAAATCAAGCTTCTTACAAAGTGATTCATCCTGGTTTGATTGGAACGACGAAGAAGCTGTGCTATTCCCAAACTGGGAAACTGGAATCACCTGATTTGAAAGTGGGATAACTTCTTCATGCCAACTCCTATGAGATTTATTCAACTTCCTGGTGATTCTCCACCACTTTATGTATCCAAATCAAGCTTCTTACAAAGTGATTCATCCTGGTTTGATTGGAACGACGAAGAAGCTGTGCTATTCCCAAACTGGGAAACTGGAATCACCTGATTTGAAAGTGGGATAACTTCTTCATGCCAACTCCTATGAGATTTATTCAACTTCCTGGTGATTCTCCACCACTTTATGTATCCAAATCAAGCTTCTTACAAAGTGATTCATCCTGGTTTGATTGGAACGACGAAGAAGCTGTGCTATTCCCAAACTGGGAAACTGGAATCACCTGATTTGAAAGTGGGATAACTTCTTCATGCCAACTCCTATGAGATTTATTCAACTTCCTGGTGATTCTCCACCACTTTATGTATCCAAATCAAGCTTCTTACAAAGTGATTCATCCTGGTTTGATTGGAACGACGAAGAAGCTGTGCTATTCCCAAACTGGGAAACTGGAATCACCTGATTTGAAAGTGGGATAACTTCTTCATGCCAACTCCTATGAGATTTATTCAACTTCCTGGTGATTCTCCACCACTTTATGTATCCAAATCAAGCTTCTTACAAAGTGATTCATCCTGGTTTGATTGGAACGACGAAGAAGCTGTGCTATTCCCAAACTGGGAAACTGGAATCACCTGATTTGAAAGTGGGATAACTTCTTCATGCCAACTCCTATGAGATTTATTCAACTTCCTGGTGATTCTCCACCACTTTATGTATCCAAATCAAGCTTCTCACAAAGTGATTCATCCTGGTTTGATTGGAACGACGAAGAAGCTGTGCTATTCCCAAACTGGGAAACTGGAATCACCTGATTTGAAAGTGGGATAACTTCTTCATGCCAACTCCTATGAGATTTATTCAACTTCCTGGTGATTCTCCACCACTTTATGTATCCAAATCAAGCTTCTTACAAAGTGATTCATCCTGGTTTGATTGGAACGACGAAGAAGCTGTGCTATTCCCAAACTGGGAAACTGGAATCACCTGATTTGAAAGTGGGATAACTTCTTCATGCCAACTCCTATGAGATTTATTCAACTTCCTGGTGATTCTCCACCACTTTATGTATCCAAATCAAGCTTCTTACAAAGTGATTCATCCTGGTTTGATTGGAACGACGAAGAAGCTGTGCTATTCCCAAACTGGGAAACTGGAATCACCTGATTTGAAAGTGGGATAACTTCTTCATGCCAACTCCTATGAGATTTATTCAACTTCCTGGTGATTCTCCACCACTTTATGTATCCAAATCAAGCTTCTTACAAAGTGATTCATCCTGGTTTGATTGGAACGACGAAGAAGCTGTGCTATTCCCAAACTGGGAAACTGGAATCACCTGATTTGAAAGTGGGATAACTTCTTCATGCCAACTCCTATGAGATTTATTCAACTTCCTGGTGATTCTCCACCACTTTATGTATCCAAATCAAGCTTCTTACAAAGTGATTCATCCTGGTTTGATTGGAACGACGAAGAAGCTGTGCTATTCCCAAACTGGGAAACTGGAATCACCTGATTTGAAAGTGGGATAACTTCTTCATGCCAACTCCTATGAGATTTATTCAACTTCCTGGTGATTCTCCACCACTTTATGTATCCAAATCAAGCTTCTTACAAAGTGATTCATCCTGGTTTGATTGGAACGACGAAGAAGCTGTGCTATTCCCAAACTGGGAAACTGGAATCACCTGATTTGAAAGTGGGATAACTTCTTCATGCCAACTCCTATGAGATTTATTCAACTTCCTGGTGATTCTCCACCACTTTATGTATCCAAATCAAGCTTCTTACAAAGTGATTCATCCTGGTTTGATTGGAACGACGAAGAAGCTGTGCTATTCCCAAACTGGGAAACTGGAATCACCTGATTTGAAAGTGGGATAACTTCTTCATGCCAACTCCTATGAGATTTATTCAACTTCCTGGTGATTCTCCACCACTTTATGTATCCAAATCAAGCTTCTTACAAAGTGATTCATCCTGGTTTGATTGGAACGACGAAGAAGCTGTGCTATTCCCAAACTGGGAAACTGGAATCACCTGATTTGAAAGTGGGATAACTTCTTCATGCCAACTCCTATGAGATTTATTCAACTTCCTGGTGATTCTCCACCACTTTATGTATCCAAATCAAGCTTCTTACAAAGTGATTCATCCTGGTTTGATTGGAACGACGAAGAAGCTGTGCTATTCCCAAACTGGGAAACTGGAATCACCTGATTTGAAAGTGGGATAACTTCTTCATGCCAACTCCTATGAGATTTATTCAACTTCCTGGTGATTCTCCACCACTTTATGTATCCAAATCAAGCTTCTTACAAAGTGATTCATCCTGGTTTGATTGGAACGACGAAGAAGCTGTGCTATTCCCAAACTGGGAAACTGGAATCACCTGATTTGAAAGTGGGATAACTTCTTCATGCCAACTCCTATGAGATTTATTCAACTTCCTGGTGATTCTCCACCACTTTATGTATCCAAATCAAGCTTCTTACAAAGTGATTCATCCTGGTTTGATTGGAACGACGAAGAAGCTGTGCTATTCCCAAACTGGGAAACTGGAATCACCTGATTTGAAAGTGGGATAACTTCTTCATGCCAACTCCTATGAGATTTATTCAACTTCCTGGTGATTCTCCACCACTTTATGTATCCAAATCAAGCTTCTTACAAAGTGATTCATCCTGGTTTGATTGGAACGACGAAGAAGCTGTGCTATTCCCAAACTGGGAAACTGGAATCACCTGATTTGAAAGTGGGATAACTTCTTCATGCCAACTCCTATGAGATTTATTCAACTTCCTGGTGATTCTCCACCACTTTATGTATCCAAATCAAGCTTCTTACAAAGTGATTCATCCTGGTTTGATTGGAACGACGAAGAAGCTGTGCTATTCCCAAACTGGGAAACTGGAATCACCTGATTTGAAAGTGGGATAACTTCTTCATGCCAACTCCTATGAGATTTATTCAACTTCCTGGTGATTCTCCACCACTTTATGTATCCAAATCAAGCTTCTTACAAAGTGATTCATCCTGGTTTGATTGGAACGACGAAGAAGCTGTGCTATTCCCAAACTGGGAAACTGGAATCACCTGATTTGAAAGTGGGATAACTTCTTCATGCCAACTCCTATGAGATTTATTCAACTTCCTGGTGATTCTCCACCACTTTATGTATCCAAATCAAGCTTCTTACAAAGTGATTCATCCTGGTTTGATTGGAACGACGAAGAAGCTGTGCTATTCCCAAACTGGGAAACTGGAATCACCTGATTTGAAAGTGGGATAACTTCTTCATGCCAACTCCTATGAGATTTATTCAACTTCCTGGTGATTCTCCACCACTTTATGTATCCAAATCAAGCTTCTTACAAAGTGATTCATCCTGGTTTGATTGGAACGACGAAGAAGCTGTGCTATTCCCAAACTGGGAAACTGGAATCACCTGATTTGAAAGTGGGATAACTTCTTCATGCCAACTCCTATGAGATTTATTCAACTTCCTGGTGATTCTCCACCACTTTATGTATCCAAATCAAGCTTCTCACAAAGTGATTCATCCTGGTTTGATTGGAACGACGAAGAAGCTGTGCTATTCCCAAACTGGGAAACTGGAATCACCTGATTTGAAAGTGGGATAACTTCTTCATGCCAACTCCTATGAGATTTATTCAACTTCCTGGTGATTCTCCACCACTTTATGTATCCAAATCAAGCTTCTTACAAAGTGATTCATCCTGGTTTGATTGGAACGACGAAGAAGCTGTGCTATTCCCAAACTGGGAAACTGGAATCACCTGATTTGAAAGTGGGATAACTTCTTCATGCCAACTCCTATGAGATTTATTCAACTTCCTGGTGATTCTCCACCACTTTATGTATCCAAATCAAGCTTCTTACAAAGTGATTCATCCTGGTTTGATTGGAACGACGAAGAAGCTGTGCTATTCCCAAACTGGGAAACTGGAATCACCTGATTTGAAAGTGGGATAACTTCTTCATGCCAACTCCTATGAGATTTATTCAACTTCCTGGTGATTCTCCACCACTTTATGTATCCAAATCAAGCTTCTTACAAAGTGATTCATCCTGGTTTGATTGGAACGACGAAGAAGCTGTGCTATTCCCAAACTGGGAAACTGGAATCACCTGATTTGAAAGTGGGATAACTTCTTCATGCCAACTCCTATGAGATTTATTCAACTTCCTGGTGATTCTCCACCACTTTATGTATCCAAATCAAGCTTCTTACAAAGTGATTCATCCTGGTTTGATTGGAACGACGAAGAAGCTGTGCTATTCCCAAACTGGGAAACTGGAATCACCTGATTTGAAAGTGGGATAACTTCTTCATGCCAACTCCTATGAGATTTATTCAACTTCCTGGTGATTCTCCACCACTTTATGTATCCAAATCAAGCTTCTTACAAAGTGATTCATCCTGGTTTGATTGGAACGACGAAGAAGCTGTGCTATTCCCAAACTGGGAAACTGGAATCACCTGATTTGAAAGTGGGATAACTTCTTCATGCCAACTCCTATGAGATTTATTCAACTTCCTGGTGATTCTCCACCACTTTATGTATCCAAATCAAGCTTCTTACAAAGTGATTCATCCTGGTTTGATTGGAACGACGAAGAAGCTGTGCTATTCCCAAACTGGGAAACTGGAATCACCTGATTTGAAAGTGGGATAACTTCTTCATGCCAACTCCTATGAGATTTATTCAACTTCCTGGTGATTCTCCACCACTTTATGTATCCAAATCAAGCTTCTTACAAAGTGATTCATCCTGGTTTGATTGGAACGACGAAGAAGCTGTGCTATTCCCAAACTGGGAAACTGGAATCACCTGATTTGAAAGTGGGATAACTTCTTCATGCCAACTCCTATGAGATTTATTCAACTTCCTGGTGATTCTCCACCACTTTATGTATCCAAATCAAGCTTCTTACAAAGTGATTCATCCTGGTTTGATTGGAACGACGAAGAAGCTGTGCTATTCCCAAACTGGGAAACTGGAATCACCTGATTTGAAAGTGGGATAACTTCTTCATGCCAACTCCTATGAGATTTATTCAACTTCCTGGTGATTCTCCACCACTTTATGTATCCAAATCAAGCTTCTTACAAAGTGATTCATCCTGGTTTGATTGGAACGACGAAGAAGCTGTGCTATTCCCAAACTGGGAAACTGGAATCACCTGATTTGAAAGTGGGATAACTTCTTCATGCCAACTCCTATGAGATTTATTCAACTTCCTGGTGATTCTCCACCACTTTATGTATCCAAATCAAGCTTCTTACAAAGTGATTCATCCTGGTTTGATTGGAACGACGAAGAAGCTGTGCTATTCCCAAACTGGGAAACTGGAATCACCTGATTTGAAAGTGGGATAACTTCTTCATGCCAACTCCTATGAGATTTATTCAACTTCCTGGTGATTCTCCACCACTTTATGTATCCAAATCAAGCTTCTTACAAAGTGATTCATCCTGGTTTGATTGGAACGACGAAGAAGCTGTGCTATTCCCAAACTGGGAAACTGGAATCACCTGATTTGAAAGTGGGATAACTTCTTCATGCCAACTCCTATGAGATTTATTCAACTTCCTGGTGATTCTCCACCACTTTATGTATCCAAATCAAGCTTCTTACAAAGTGATTCATCCTGGTTTGATTGGAACGACGAAGAAGCTGTGCTATTCCCAAACTGGGAAACTGGAATCACCTGATTTGAAAGTGGGATAACTTCTTCATGCCAACTCCTATGAGATTTATTCAACTTCCTGGTGATTCTCCACCACTTTATGTATCCAAATCAAGCTTCTTACAAAGTGATTCATCCTGGTTTGATTGGAACGACGAAGAAGCTGTGCTATTCCCAAACTGGGAAACTGGAATCACCTGATTTGAAAGTGGGATAACTTCTTCATGCCAACTCCTATGAGATTTATTCAACTTCCTGGTGATTCTCCACCACTTTATGTATCCAAATCAAGCTTCTTACAAAGTGATTCATCCTGGTTTGATTGGAACGACGAAGAAGCTGTGCTATTCCCAAACTGGGAAACTGGAATCACCTGATTTGAAAGTGGGATAACTTCTTCATGCCAACTCCTATGAGATTTATTCAACTTCCTGGTGATTCTCCACCACTTTATGTATCCAAATCAAGCTTCTTACAAAGTGATTCATCCTGGTTTGATTGGAACGACGAAGAAGCTGTGCTATTCCCAAACTGGGAAACTGGAATCACCTGATTTGAAAGTGGGATAACTTCTTCATGCCAACTCCTATGAGATTTATTCAACTTCCTGGTGATTCTCCACCACTTTATGTATCCAAATCAAGCTTCTTACAAAGTGATTCATCCTGGTTTGATTGGAACGACGAAGAAGCTGTGCTATTCCCAAACTGGGAAACTGGAATCACCTGATTTGAAAGTGGGATAACTTCTTCATGCCAACTCCTATGAGATTTATTCAACTTCCTGGTGATTCTCCACCACTTTATGTATCCAAATCAAGCTTCTCACAAAGTGATTCATCCTGGTTTGATTGGAACGACGAAGAAGCTGTGCTATTCCCAAACTGGGAAACTGGAATCACCTGATTTGAAAGTGGGATAACTTCTTCATGCCAACTCCTATGAGATTTATTCAACTTCCTGGTGATTCTCCACCACTTTATGTATCCAAATCAAGCTTCTTACAAAGTGATTCATCCTGGTTTGATTGGAACGACGAAGAAGCTGTGCTATTCCCAAACTGGGAAACTGGAATCACCTGATTTGAAAGTGGGATAACTTCTTCATGCCAACTCCTATGAGATTTATTCAACTTCCTGGTGATTCTCCACCACTTTATGTATCCAAATCAAGCTTCTTACAAAGTGATTCATCCTGGTTTGATTGGAACGACGAAGAAGCTGTGCTATTCCCAAACTGGGAAACTGGAATCACCTGATTTGAAAGTGGGATAACTTCTTCATGCCAACTCCTATGAGATTTATTCAACTTCCTGGTGATTCTCCACCACTTTATGTATCCAAATCAAGCTTCTTACAAAGTGATTCATCCTGGTTTGATTGGAACGACGAAGAAGCTGTGCTATTCCCAAACTGGGAAACTGGAATCACCTGATTTGAAAGTGGGATAACTTCTTCATGCCAACTCCTATGAGATTTATTCAACTTCCTGGTGATTCTCCACCACTTTATGTATCCAAATCAAGCTTCTCACAAAGTGATTCATCCTGGTTTGATTGGAACGACGAAGAAGCTGTGCTATTCCCAAACTGGGAAACTGGAATCACCTGATTTGAAAGTGGGATAACTTCTTCATGCCAACTCCTATGAGATTTATTCAACTTCCTGGTGATTCTCCACCACTTTATGTATCCAAATCAAGCTTTCACAAAGTGATTCATCCTGGTTTGATTGGAACGACGAAGAAGCTGTGCTATTCCCAAACTGGGAAACTGGAATCACCTGATTTGAAAGTGGGATAACTTCTTCATGCCAACTCCTATGAGATTTATTCAACTTCCTGGTGATTCTCCACCACTTTATGTATCCAAATCAAGCTTCTTACAAAGTGATTCATCCTGGTTTGATTGGAACGACGAAGAAGCTGTGCTATTCCCAAACTGGGAAACTGGAATCACCTGATTTGAAAGTGGGATAACTTCTTCATGCCAACTCCTATGAGATTTATTCAACTTCCTGGTGATTCTCCACCACTTTATGTATCCAAATCAAGCTTCTCACAAAGTGATTCATCCTGGTTTGATTGGAACGACGAAGAAGCTGTGCTATTCCCAAACTGGGAAACTGGAATCACCTGATTTGAAAGTGGGATAACTTCTTCATGCCAACTCCTATGAGATTTATTCAACTTCCTGGTGATTCTCCACCACTTTATGTATCCAAATCAAGCTTCTCACAAAGTGATTCATCCTGGTTTGATTGGAACGACGAAGAAGCTGTGCTATTCCCAAACTGGGAAACTGGAATCACCTGATTTGAAAGTGGGATAACTTCTTCATGCCAACTCCTATGAGATTTATTCAACTTCCTGGTGATTCTCCACCACTTTATGTATCCAAATCAAGCTTTCACAAAGTGATTCATCCTGGTTTGATTGGAACGACGAAGAAGCTGTGCTATTCCCAAACTGGGAAACTGGAATCACCTGATTTGAAAGTGGGATAACTTCTTCATGCCAACTCCTATGAGATTTATTCAACTTCCTGGTGATTCTCCACCACTTTATGTATCCAAATCAAGCTTCTTACAAAGTGATTCATCCTGGTTTGATTGGAACGACGAAGAAGCTGTGCTATTCCCAAACTGGGAAACTGGAATCACCTGATTTGAAAGTGGGATAACTTCTTCATGCCAACTCCTATGAGATTTATTCAACTTCCTGGTGATTCTCCACCACTTTATGTATCCAAATCAAGCTTCTTACAAAGTGATTCATCCTGGTTTGATTGGAACGACGAAGAAGCTGTGCTATTCCCAAACTGGGAAACTGGAATCACCTGATTTGAAAGTGGGATAACTTCTTCATGCCAACTCCTATGAGATTTATTCAACTTCCTGGTGATTCTCCACCACTTTATGTATCCAAATCAAGCTTCTTACAAAGTGATTCATCCTGGTTTGATTGGAACGACGAAGAAGCTGTGCTATTCCCAAACTGGGAAACTGGAATCACCTGATTTGAAAGTGGGATAACTTCTTCATGCCAACTCCTATGAGATTTATTCAACTTCCTGGTGATTCTCCACCACTTTATGTATCCAAATCAAGCTTCTCACAAAGTGATTCATCCTGGTTTGATTGGAACGACGAAGAAGCTGTGCTATTCCCAAACTGGGAAACTGGAATCACCTGATTTGAAAGTGGGATAACTTCTTCATGCCAACTCCTATGAGATTTATTCAACTTCCTGGTGATTCTCCACCACTTTATGTATCCAAATCAAGCTTTTCACAAAGTGATTCATCCTGGTTTGATTGGAACGACGAAGAAGCTGTGCTATTCCCAAACTGGGAAACTGGAATCACCTGATTTGAAAGTGGGATAACTTCTTCATGCCAACTCCTATGAGATTTATTCAACTTCCTGGTGATTCTCCACCACTTTATGTATCCAAATCAAGCTTCTTACAAAGTGATTCATCCTGGTTTGATTGGAACGACGAAGAAGCTGTGCTATTCCCAAACTGGGAAACTGGAATCACCTGATTTGAAAGTGGGATAACTTCTTCATGCCAACTCCTATGAGATTTATTCAACTTCCTGGTGATTCTCCACCACTTTATGTATCCAAATCAAGCTTCTCACAAAGTGATTCATCCTGGTTTGATTGGAACGACGAAGAAGCTGTGCTATTCCCAAACTGGGAAACTGGAATCACCTGATTTGAAAGTGGGATAACTTCTTCATGCCAACTCCTATGAGATTTATTCAACTTCCTGGTGATTCTCCACCACTTTATGTATCCAAATCAAGCTTCTCACAAAGTGATTCATCCTGGTTTGATTGGAACGACGAAGAAGCTGTGCTATTCCCAAACTGGGAAACTGGAATCACCTGATTTGAAAGTGGGATAACTTCTTCATGCCAACTCAGATTTATTCAACTTCCTGGTGATTCTCCACCACTTTATGTATCCAAATCAAGCTTCTCACAAAGTGATTCATCCTGGTTTGATTGGAACGACGAAGAAGCTGTGCTATTCCCAAACTGGGAAACTGGAATCACCTGATTTGAAAGTGGGATAACTTCTTCTTGCCACCTCCTATGAGATTTATTCAACTTCCTGGTGATTCTCCACCACTTTATTTATCCAAATCAAGCTTCTCACAAAGTGATTCATCCTGGTTTGATTGGAACGACGAAGAAGCTGTGCTATTCCCAAACTGGGAAACTGGAATCACCTGATTTGAAAGTGGGATAACTTCTTCATGCCAACTCCTATGAGATTTATTCAACTTCCTGGTGATTCTCCACCACTTTATGTATCCAAATCAAGCTTCTTACCAAGAGATTCATCCTGGTTTGATTGGAACGACGAAGAAGCTGAAAGTTTAAGAGAATGAAATGATTTAGAGAAGATTAAGGACCAGAATGAGAGATTATGAAGAGATTAGACTATAATCATGTTTAGGAGAGTATGAACTTCAAGAGATAAACTCAGAACTGTATGATTTCTTATTAATGACAAGAGTTACAATATATAGTGTGAGATCATAAGGGTTTTCGAAATCAAAGAGATAAGCTAAGCATGTGAAGTCAACAAGGAGAAGATAAGCTTTCTTTGGACCGGCCAATCAGCTTCTCCACACGCTTGGAGCATCCGGCATCTTGGACCAAGATGCTCTTGCCTTTCCAGCTGTGCCAGCCTGTCAAGCCGCGCCTCTTCTTATCCTCCAACGGTCTGATCCATCAGCCAAAGTCTCTCCTTTCCACATGAGTTACTCGGGTAACTCCTTGTGACCGTGGTCGAGGTTTCACCCATCTGAATGTGTACGGACCGTACGGCCTTGTACGGCCTTGTACGGTCAGGCCATTGTGAACCTCTCCCATCACACCAATGCTTAACACACCCTCTTCAGCCTTAACCCCTTTGTGCTTCACATCTTTATACTCAACTCTTCAACACTCCCCCTCAAGCTTAGCTTTATGAAGTCTAAGCTTGGACACTATGAGATCTTCCTCATTAAAAACCTCACCAAAGAAAACCCATTGGGACAAAACTTTGATGAGGGAAAAAGAGTAAAGACCTCATAGTAAGGGGCTCAGCTCCTAGGTGAAAGATCAATGAGTCCCAACCTGATGTAGATGGACTCCATTGTCTTCATCCTTGCCGCTTTTGTGAACACATCAGCAAGTTGATCCTCACTCCGTGTGTAGCATGGCAGAATCACTCCCAAGACTATCATCTGCCTCACCTTGTGACAATCCACTTCAATATGCTTGGTTCTCTCGTGGAAGACTGAGTTAGAGGCAATGTGAATTGCGGCTTGGTTATCACAATGCATTGTCATTGGCGCCACTTGCTCAATCCCAATGTGCTTCAAGATCCCCTTGATCCATACCAACTCATTAGTGAGCTTCAGCATTGCTCTATACTCTGCCTCCGCACTAGAACATGAGACCACCTTTTGCTTCTTGCTTTTCCAAGTCACAAGGTTCCCTCCAATGAAGGTGCAGTAGCCGGTTGTGGATCTTCTGTCTGCTCTATCTCCAGCCCAATCTGCATCACAGTAGCCAACAACTTCTGTACTCCTATTGCATCCCATCCAGACTCCTTGGCCTGGTGATCCGTTGAGATAGCTCAGCACTCTATCTACCATTCTCCAATGGTGATCCTTTGGAGCTTGCATGTGTTGGCTCACCTGATTCACAGCAAAGCAGATATCAGGACGTGTGATTGTTAGGTAGATTAGCTTACCTACTAGCTTCCTATAAAGCTTAGGGTCATGGAACAGCTTGCTGTCTTCAAGCTCCCCCTCTCTTGGTACTTTGTACCCATCCTCCATTGGCATTTTTGCGGTTTGTCCTCCAAGTTTACCTGCATCTTTCAAAAGATCAAGTGTATATTTTCTTTGGGACATGAATAATCCTTCCTTGGATCTACAAATCTCAATCCCAAGAAAGTATTTCATCTCTCCAAGATCTTTAATCTCAAACACAGATTTGAGATAGTCTTTGGTTTCTTGTATTCCAACCTTATCACTCCCAGTAATGATAATGTCATCAACATAAACCAATAGACAGATGATACCTGAGGTTGTGTTTAGAGTAAACAAGGTATGATCCAGTTCAGACTTCCTGAAGCCTTTTCCATTCAGTGTAGTACTCAGCTTGTGATACCAGGCTCTAGGCGATTGCTTCAATCCATAGATAGCCTTCTTCAATCTTAAGACATTCCCTGGCTTCACAAGATTCTCAAGACCCGGAGGAGGCTGCATATACACCTCATCTTCAAGTTCTCCTTGTAGAAATGCATTCTTCACATCCATTTGCCACAATCCCCATTCAAGGTTAGTGGCAATTGATAAGATGATCCGGATGGTGTGAAGCTTGGCTACTGGAGCAAATGTGTCTATGTAGTCCTCTCCATATGTCTGTGTGAACCCTCTAGCCACAAGCCTTGTTTTCTTCCTATCAACCGTCCCATCTGGTCTATACTTGATTGTAAATATCCATTTACATGAGACTGCCTTCTTCCCTTTAGGTAGCCCACTCTCATACCAGGTTCCATTCTTAACCATTGCATCAGCCTCATCCGCAACTGAGTTTCTCCACTCTTTGTCTTTCATTGCCTCCTCATATGTCCTTGGTATGTAGCTTGCATCCAAACTTGTCATAAAGGCACAATGCTCGTTTGGGAACTCAGCAAATGAACAGACAGCTTGACTAGGATGTGAAACGGCTTGAGCATTGTAATAGACTCTGGTATTGGTCCAGTTAGATGGATCCTTCCTTACTCTCGTACTTCTTCTCAATGGCACTGTCTCCATAATTGGCTCACTGACCACCTCAGGTTCTATAGCCGTTTCATTCAGTACCTCTACCTCTTCCCTTTCTTCAGGTTGTATCTCCATCTGATCTCTTCTTCCTTCAGTTGCATCTTCATTGTGCATCCCTTGTTGATCAGGACTTGAGCTCCCTTCATTCTCATGAGCTGTACAAGACTTGTTTCCCCCTTCATGATCAGCATGGGATGTGTCTTCAGCTTCATTTTGAACTGGTGCTTCTCGCCCTTTTGGATCCTGGGTTGTATTGATCCCAAGACCATCCAAGATCATCCTAAGACTCGCGGCCTTATCAGATGGTTGAGCTAGATCTTCCAGATCTTCCCAGCTCCTTTCTTCATAGTAGCCTTTAGTTTCTATGAACTTAACGTCCCTTGAAACTAAAAGTCTTCTTGTTTGCGGATCAAAGCATTTGTATCCTCTTTGTGTTGTTGAGTACCCCACAAACATGGCTTTGGTACTCTTAGGCTCCAACTTGTTCCTCATGTCTCCTGGAATCAGCACATAACATAGACTTCCGAACACTCTCAAATGACTTAGGAATGGCTTGACCTTATTAAGTACTTCAAATGGTGAGTGATCTTCCAAGACTCTTGTAGGGATTCGGTTGATCAAGTAGCAGGCTGAGATCACAGCATCACTCCAAAATCTCTTTGGGACATTGGTTTGAAACATCATTGATCTTGCAACCTCCATTAGATGTCTGTTCTTTCTCTCAGCCACACCATTTTGTTGTGGAGTGTAAGGACAGCTAGTTTGATGAAGGATTCCATGTAAGGCTAGATGTTGCTTGAAGGCATTGCTTGTATATTCCCCACCATTATCTGATCTGAAAATCTTAAGCTTGGCATTATAATGGTTAGAAACATAAGCTTGAAAGTTTTTAAATGCTTCAAGAACTCTATCCTTAGTTTTAATGAGTGTTATCCAGGTGTATTTGGATTTTTCATCAATGAATGTTACAAAATACTTATAATTTTCCCTAGACAAGCAAGGAGCAGTCCAAACATCAGAATGCACAAGATCAAAGCATTTCTCATAGATAGTAGTTGAGTTTTTAAAGACTGTCTTACAATGTTTGCCCAAGATACATGCTTCACATTCATTATTTTTAAACATGACACCTGGTAACATTAAGCTTAAAGCTCTAACATGTGGATGGCCTAATCTAGCATGCCATAATGCATCATTATTCAAACTGGAAATAGAACTAAACGAGAAACTTGAATTGGAAATGGGAGCTATGTCTTCTAGCATATAAAGCTCTCCTTTGGTAACTCCCTTGCCAATCATCTTTCTTGTGTCAATATCCTGAAACTTCACATCATTAGGACTAAAGATAACATTACAATGTAAATCAGTAGTACATCTTTTAACAGATAATAAATTTGATGTGAATTCAGGCATATAGAAAGCTTTAGACTCCTTATCAAACAGATTTAGATTTCCTATCCCTTTAATTGCAATTCTATCACCATTTGCAATCATCACATTACCACAAGCAGGTTCTATATCCTTAATAAGACTAGTGTCACTAATCATGTGATGAGATGCACCTGAATCTACAATCAAGGGTTTTATCACATTTTTAGCAGCAAGGGTTCTAGGCAAATCATTCAAGCTGTTTAGAAATCTAGATGCATCATTCATCTCACTGTTATGACTTAGATAACCATGAGTTCTATCTATGTATGATGCGGCAAGAGAGTATCCTAGAGGAGTGTTCATACAGTTACCATTCTCCTTGAGAGCTTTGATAAGAGCATCAATGTCTGATCTCCTTATCATCTCACCATCAGTGCTCTTCCCCGGAATGTGCTGAGTGGTTAAGGCCTTCCCCTCACCTTCTCGCATGGCCTGTCCAGCTCCAGATGTTCCAGCTTCACTAGCTCCATCAGATAGATGCGCCCTTGCCTCTCTATCCTTCATGAACTTGGTGGGCTTGAGATGGGGGTGTAGAATCCAGCATTGGCTCCTCTTATGGCCCTGCTTCTTGCAATGATCACACTTCCCTCCAAACCTTCCCTCCTCAGTCCGGTAAGCTGCTTTGTTTGCTTGGATAGCATCAGCTTGATTTGCGAGTGTAAGCTCCCCCTTTCCTCCAAACAACCCAACTGATCCCTCCTCTCTTTGTATCTGCGCACATACATCTTCAATGGAAGGGAGCTTTGGTGATCTCAAGATGTGTTTGATGAGATCATTGTAGACCGGGTTCAAGGTGAGCAACAACCCAAACACTTGATCCTGCTCTCTTCTCTCCATGAGAACATCTTGATCAGTGGTGTTAGGCCTCAGCATCTCTAGCTCAGACCATAAGGCTCTGAACTTTCCCAAGTGTTTAGTAAACTCCACCTCTTCTTGCACAAGCGTGTTGATTGATCCCTTCAACTCAAACACACGGCTCAGATTAGAGATGTTACCATAGACCTTTTGGAGCGTATCCCACAGGTCCTTTGGCGTCTCACAGTAGCTGTAGGCTTCCAAGATTGAAGCTTCAAGTGATCCATGTAGTACCGTAAGCACCTTCAGGTCATCTTGATCCCACTTCTCTTGATCTACCACCATCAGCTCTTGACCGCCTTCTCCTTCTTTAGCAACTGGTTTTGGAGCTCCCTCTGAGATATGGCTCCATAAACCCTTGCTCCCAACTGCCGCCTTCACCAAGCGAGACCACAACAGGTAGTTAGTACCACCCTTCAATGTAACCGCAACCGAGAGAGCCTTGCTCTTGCTTTCTTCCATTCCAAATGCTTAAGACCAACCGTGATTGAAATGAAGCTGAAGATTACTGAGATTTAGAAACCAGGAAATGGGGAACCTGGCTCTGATACCATGAAAGTTTAAGAGAATGAAATGATTTAGAGAAGATTAAGGACCAGAATGAGAGATTATGAAGAGATTAGACTAGAATCATGTTTAGGAGAGTATGAACTTCAAGAGATAAACTCAGAACTGTATGATTTCTTATTAATGACAAGAGTTACAATATATAGTGTGAGATCATAAGGGTTTTCGAAATCAAAGAGATAAGCTAAGCATGTGAAGTCAACAAGGAGAAGATAAGCTTTCTTTGGACCGGCCAATCAGCTTCTCCACACGCTTGGAGCATCCGGCATCTTGGACCAAGATGCTCTTGCCTTTCCAGCTGTGCCAGCCTGTCAAGCCGCGCCTCTTCTTATCCTACAACGGTCTGATCCATCAGCCAAAGTCTCTCCTTTCCACATGAGTTACTCGGGTAACTCCTTGTGACCGTGGTCGAGGTTTCACCCATCTGAATGTGTACGGACCGTACGGCCTTGTACGGCCTTGTACGGTCAGGCCATTGTGAACCTCTCCCATCACACCAATGCTTAACACACCCTCTTCAGCCTTAACCCCTTTGTGCTTCACATCTTTATACTCAACTCTTCAACAGAAGCTGTGTTATTCCCAAACTGGGAAACTGGAATCACCTGATTTGAAAGTGGGATAACTTCTTCATGCCAACTCCTATGAGATTTATTCAACTTCCTGGTGATTCTCCACCACTTTATGTATCCAAATCAAGCTTCTTACAAATTGATTCATCATGGTTTGATTAGAACGATGAAGAAGCTGTGCTATTCCCAAACTGGGAAACTGGAATCACGTTATTTGAAAGTGGGATAACTTCTTCATGCCAACTCCTATGAGATTTATTCAACTTCCTGGTGATTCTCCACCACTTTATGTATCCAAATCAAGCTTCTCACAAAGTGATTCATCCTGGTTTGATTGGAACGACGAAGAAGCTGTGCTATTCCCAAACTGGGAAACTGGAATCACCTGATTTGAAAGTGGGATAACTTCTTCTTGCCAACTCCTATGAGATTTATTCAACTTCCTCGTGATTCTCCACAACTTTATGTATCCAAATCAAGCTTCTTACAAAGTGATTCATCCTGGTTTGATTGGAACGACGAAGAAGCTGTGCTATTCCCAAACTGGGAAACTGGAATCACCTGATTTGAAAGTGGGATAACTTCTTCATGCCAACTCCTATGAGATTTATTCAACTTCCTGGTGATTCTCTAAACACTTTTGTGTTTTAGAGAATGATTCAAACAACCAGAGATACTTCGATTCAAAGATTAAAGAGATTAAGAGATTTTAGGGAGAGAATCAAGAGAGAGACTCAAAACTCAAAACTCCATTAATCATTAAAGATGAGGTTTACAACATACTTATATGAGAGAGACAATCAATTTCGAAATCAATCAGATAAGGTAGAGCTTCAGGGCATGTGTAGTCAAAGAGAGCCATCCAAAAGCAGCCAATGGGAGTCTTCACATGCTTGATCCCTTTGGCATCTTTTACTAGATGCTGTCTACTTTCCAGCCTGTCTCAACGTAGACCAATAGACAGATGATACCTGAGGTTGTGTTTAGAGTGAACAAGGTATGGTCTAGTTCAGACTTCCTGAAGCCTTTTCCATTCAGTGTAGTACTCAGCTTGTGATACCAGGCTCTAGGTGATTGCTTCAATCCATAGATAGCCTTCTTCAATCTTAGGACATTCCCTGGCTTCAAAAGACTCTCAAGACCCGGAGGAGGCTGCATATACACCTCATCTTCAAGTTCCCCTTGTAGAAATGCATTCTTCACATCCATTTGCCACAATCCCCATTCAAGGTTAGTAGCAATTGATAAGATGATTCTGATGGTGTGAAGCTTAGCTACTGGGGCAAATGTGTCTATGTAGTCCTCTCCATATGTCTGTGTAAACCCTCTAGCCACAAGCCTGGTCTTCTTCCTATCAACCGTCCCATCTGGTCTATACTTGATTGTAAATATCCATTTACATGATACTGCCTTCTTCCCTTGAGGCAGCTCACTCTCATACCAGGTTCCATTCTTAACCATAGCATCAGCCTCATCCGCAACTGAGTTTCTCCACTCTTTGTCTTTCATTGCCTCCTCATATGTCCTTGGTATGTAGCTTGTATCCAAACTTGTCATAAAGGCACAATGCTCGTTTGGGAACTCGGCAAATGAACAGACAGCTTGACTAGGATGTGCAACGGCTTGAGCATTGTAATAGACTCTGGTATTGGTCCAGTTAGATGGATCCTTCCTTACTCTCGTACTTCTTCTTAATGGCACTGTCTCCATAAGTGGCTCACTGACCACATCAGGCTCTATAGCCGTTTCATTCAGTACCTCTTCCCTTTCTTCAGGTTGTATCTCCATCTGATCTCTTCTTTCTTCAGTTGCATCTTCATTGTGCATCACTTGTTGATCAGGACTTGAGCTCCCTTCATTCTCATGAGCTGTATCAGACTTGTTTCCCCCTTCATGATCAGCATGGGATGTGTCTTCAGCTTCATTTTGAACTGGTGCTTCTCGCCCTTTTGGATCCTGGGTTGTATTGATCCCAAGACCATCCAAGATCATCCTAAGACTCGCGGCCTTATCAGATGGTTGAGCTAGATCTTCCAGATCTTCCCAGCCTTTCTTCATAGTAACCTTTAGTTTCTATGAACTTTACGTCCCTTGAAACTAGAAGTCTTCTTGTTTGCGGATCAAAGCATTTGTATCCTCTTTGTGTTGTTGAGTATCCCACAAACATGGCTTTGGTACTCTTAGGCTCCAACTTGTTCCTCATGTCTCCTGGAATCAGCACATAACATAGGATTCCGAACACTCTCAAATGGCTTAGAGATGGCTTGACCTTATTCAGTACTTCAAACGGTGATTGATCTTCCAAGACTCTTGTAGGAATTCGGTTAATCAAGTAGCAGGCTGAGATCACAGCATCACTCCAAAATCTCTTTGGGACATTGGTTTGAAACATCATTGATCTTGCAACCTCCATTAGATGTCTGTTCTTTCTCTCAGCCACACCATTTTGTTGTGGAGTGTAAGGACAGCTAGTTTGATGAAGGATTCCGTGTAAGGCTAGATGTTGCTTGAAGGCATTGCTTGTATATTCCCCACCATTATCTGATCTGAAAATCTTAAGCTTGGCATTATAATGGTTAGATACATAAGCTTGAAAGTTTTTAAATGCTTCAAGAACTCTATCCTTAGTTTTAATGAGTGTTATCCAGGTGTATTTGGATTTTTCATCAATGAATGTTACAAAGTACTTATAATTTTCCCTAGACAAGCAAGGAGCAGTCCAAACATCAGAATGCACAAGATCAAAGCATTTCTCATATATAGTAGTTGAGTTTTTAAAGACTGTCTTACAATGTTTGCCCAAGATACATGCTTCACATTCATTATTTTTAAACATGACACCTGGTAACATTAAGCTTAAAGCCCTAACATGTGGATGACCTAATCTAGCATGCCATAATGCATCATTATTCAAACTAGAGATAGAACTAAACGAGAAACTTGAATTGGAAATGGGAGCTATGTCTTCTAGCATATAAAGCTCTCCTTTGGTAACTCCCTTGCCAATCATCTTTCTTGTGTCAATATCCTGAAACTTCACATCATTAGGACTAAAGATAACATTACAATGTAGATCAGTAGTACATCTTTTAACAGATAATAAATTTGATGTGAATTCAGGCATATAGAAAGCTTTAGACTCCTTATCAAACAGATTTAGATTTCCTATCCCTTTAATTGCAATTCTATCACCATTTGCAATCATCACATTTCCACAAGCAGGTTCTATATCCTTAATGAGACTAGTGTCACTAATCATGTGATGAGATGCACCTGAATCTACAATCAAAGGTTTTATCACATTTTTAGCAGCAAGTGTTCTAGGCAAATCATTCAAGCTGTTTAGAAATCTAGATGCATCATTTATCTCACTGTTATGACTTAGATAACCATGAGTTCTATCTATGTATGATGCAGCAAGAGAATATCCTAGAGGAGTGTTCATACAGTTACCATTCTCCTTGAGAGCTTTGATAAGGGCATCAATGTCTGATCTCCTTATCATCTCACCATCAGTGCTCTTCCCCGGAGTGTGCTGAGTGGTTAAGGCCTTCCCTTCACCTTCTCGCATGGCCTGTCCAGCTCCGGATGTTCCAGCTTCACTAGCTCCATCAGACAGATGCGCCCTTGCCTCTCTATCCCTCATGAACTTGGTAGGCTTGAGGTGAGGGTGTAGAATCCAGCATTGGCTCCTCTTATGGCCCTGCTTCTTGCAATGATCACACTTCCCTCCAAACTTCCCTTCATCAGTCTTGTAAGCCGCTTTGTTTGCTTGGATAGCATCAGCTTGATTTGCGAGTGTAAGCTCCCCCTTTCCTCCAAACAACCCAACTGATCCCTCCTCTCTTTGTATCTGCGCACATACATCTTCAAGGGAAGGGAGCTTTGGTGATCTCAAGATGTGCTTGATGAGGTCATTGTAGACCGGATTCAAGGTGAGCAACAACCCAAACACTTGATCCTGCTCTCTTCTCTCCATGAGAACATCTTGATCAGTGGTGTTAGGCCTCAGCATCTCTAGCTCAGACCATAAGGCTCTGAACTTTCCCAAGTGTTTAGTAAACTCCACCTCTTCTTGCACAAGTGTGTTGATTGATCTCTTCAACTCAAACACACGGCTCAGATTAGAGATGTTACCGTAGACCTTTTGGAGCGTATCCCACAGGTCCTTTGGCGTCTCACAGTAGCTGTAGGCTTCCAGGATTGAAGCTTCAAGTGACCCATGTAGTACAGTAAGCACCTTCAAGTCATCTTGATCCCACTTCTCTTGATCTACCACCATCAGCTCTTGACCGCCTTCTCCTTCTTTAGCAACTGGTTTCGGAGCTCCATCTGAGATATGGCTCCATAAACCCTTGCTCCCAACTGCCGCTTTCACCAAGCGAGACCACAACAGGTAGTTAGTACCACCCTTCAACGTAACCGCAACCGAGAGAGCCTTGCTCTTGCTTTCTTCCATTCCAAATGCTTAAGAACAACCGTAAATGAAATGAAGCTGAAGATTACTGAGATTTAGAAACCAGGAAATGGGCAACCTGGCTCTGATACCATGAAAGATTAAGAGAATGAAATGATTTAGAGAAGATTAAGGAACAGAATGAGAGATTATGAAGAGATTAGACTAGAATCATGATTAAGAGAGTATGAACTTAGAGAGATAAACTCAGAACTGTATGATTTATTATTAATGACAAGAGTTACAATATATAGTGTGAGATCATAAGGGTTTTCGAAATCAAAGAGCTAAGCTAAGCATGTGAAGTCAACAAGGAGAGGATAAGCTTTCTTTAGACCGGCCAATCAGCTTCTCCACATGCTTGGAGTATCTGGCATCTTGGACCAAGATGCTCTTGCCTTTCCAGCTGTGCCAGCCTGTCAAGCCGCGCCTCTTCTTATCCTCCAACGGTCTGATCCATCAGCCAAAGCCTCTCCTTTCCACATGAGTTACTCGGGTAACTTCTTGTGACCGTGTGGTCGAGGTTTCACTTATCTGAATGTGTACGGACCGTACGGCCTTGTACGGCCTTGTACGGTCAGGCCATTGTGAACCTCTCCCATCACACCAATGCTTAACATACTCCCTTCAGTCTTAACCCCCTTTGTGCTTCACATCTTTATACTTAACTCTTCAACATCTCCACCACTTTATTTATCCAAATCAAGCTTCTCACAAAGTGATTCATCCTGGTTTGATTGGAACGACAAAGAAGCTGTGTTATTCCCAAACTGGGAAACTGGAATCACCTGATTTGAAAGTGGGATAACTTCTTCATGACAACTCCTATGAGATTTATTCAACTTCCTGGTGATTCTCCACCACTTTATGTATCCAAATCAAGCTTCTTACAAAGTGATTCATCCTGGTTTGATTAGAACGACGAAGAAGCTGTGCTATTCCCAAACTGGGAAACTGGAATCACGTTATTTGAAAGTGGGATAACTTCTTCATCCCAACTCCTATGAGATTTATTCAACTTCCTGGTGATTCTCCACCACTTTATGTATCCAAATCAAGCTTCTTACAAAGTGATTCATCCTCGTTTGATTAGAACAACGAAGTATGATTTTAGAGAATAAGAAAGGTATTGAGAAGTCTAAGAGAGATTCAAGAGAGATTAGAATGTTTAAGAGAAAGTGTATGAGATTATCATGATGAACTAGAGAGAGAGACTCATCAAATCGTGTTACATTAATCAAGACAGAGTTTACAATATATAAGAAGAGACTTAAGGGTTTTCAGAAAGCATAAGCATGTGAAGTCAAGGATAAGGTTTGCTTTAATTCAAACTGAGCCAATAGGAGAGGCCACACGCTTTTGGGATCTTTTACTAAGACTGCTTTTGCCAATACAGCCTGTCCCAGCCTGTCAAGATAAGACCCAGCTCCCTTAGCCATCCAAACGGTCATCTCTTCATGGTAAAATCCCCTTTGGCCGTTAACTCCTTTTACTCGGGTAAAAGGTGACTTGGGCGAGTTATGGATCGACCATGGTCCGGATGGTACGGCCTGTACGGCCTGGTCGATCCCTAACCCATCTTTTTCATTCCTTCACACCATCTCATCTCTTCTTCAACTCCTTAGGACATCTTCTCTCATATATTGATCAGCTCATTTCAACACTCCCCCTCAAGCTTAACTTAGTAACTTAGTTAAGCTTGGAACAACCATGAGATCTTCCTCATTAAAAACCTCACCAAAGAAAACCCATTGGGACAAAACTTTGATGAGGGAGAAAGAGTGAAGAGCTCATGGCTAAGGGGATCAGCTCTGTGGTATAAGATCTATGAGTCCCAATCTGATGTGAATGGACTCCATAGTCTTTTGTCTTGCTGCCTTGGTGAACACATCCGCAAGTTGATCCTCACTCCTCGTATAGCATGGCAGGATTACTCCCAAGACAATCATCTGCCTCACTTTGTGGCAATCAACTTCAATGTGCTTGGTTCTCTCATGGAAGACTGAGTTGGTTGCAATGTGTATAGCCGCTTGATTATCACAGTGCATAGTCATTGGAGTCACTTGCTCTATCTCCAAATGCTTCAAGATCCCTTTAATCCATACCAACTCATTTGTAAGCTTCAGCATTGCTCTATACTCAGCTTCAGCACTTGAACACGATACCACCTTCTGCTTCTTGCTCTTCCAAGTCACCAAGTTGCCTCCAATGAATGTACAATAGCCTGTGGTTGATCTTCTGTCTGCTCTATCTCCAGCCCAATCAGCCTCACAATATCCCACCACTTCAGTACTCTTGTTGCATCCCATCCATACTCCAAGGCTTGATGTCCCGTTCAGATACAAGAGAAGTCTCTCCACCATGCGCCAGTGATGTTCCTTTGGGACTTGCATATGCTGGCTCACTTGATTCACAGCAAAGCATATGTCTGGTCTTGTGATAGTGAGATAGATGAGCTTCCCTACCAGCTTCCTGTATAGCTTTGGATCATGAAAGGCCTTGCTATCTTCAACCTCCCCCTCACGTGGAATCTTGTATCCATCTTCAAGGGGCATCTTTGCTGTCTTATCTCCTTGTATACTTGCATCTTTCAAAAGATCAAGTGTATACTTCCTTTGGGAAATGAACAATCCTTCCTTAGATCTACACAACTCAATTCCAAGGAAGTATTTCATTTCTCCTAAGTCTTTGATTTCAAATACAGATTTCAAAAACTCCTTTGTGGCTTTTATACCAGCCTTATCACTACCTGTTATTATAATGTCATCAAGATATACAAGTAAGCAAATGATACCTGAGGGTGTAGTGAGAGTGAATAGAGTGTGATCCAGTTCAGACTTCTTGAACCCACGTCCGTTTAAGGTAGTGCTCAATTTGTTGTACCATGCTCTAGGAGATTGCTTTAATCCATAGATAGCCTTCTTGAGTCTCAATACATTTCCAGGTTTCACAAGATGCTCTAGGCCTGGTGGTGGATGTATATATACTTCATCCTCTAGCTCTCCTTGAAGAAAGGCATTCTTCACATCCATCTGCCAAAGCTGCCACTCAAGGTTCACAGCAAGGGACAATACAATCCTTATAGTATGTAGCTTGGCAACAGGAGCAAAGGTATCAATGTAGTCTTCCCCATATGTTTGAGTGTATCCTCTAGCCACCAATCTTGTCTTCTTCCTCTCAATGGTTCCATCAGGTAGATACTTGATAGTGAATATCCACTTGCTTGTCCTTCTTCCCTTTTGGCAACTCACTTTCAAACCAAGTATCATTCTTTATCATAGCATTAGCTTCATCACCCACTGATTCTTTCCAATCCTCATGTAGCATTGCTTCTTCATATGATCTTGGTACACTACTTTCATCTAAGCTTGTAATGAAAGCGCAATGTTCCTTTGGGTAACTAGCAAAAGAACACACAGCCTGAGAGGGATGTTTCACAGCCTGAGCATTGTAGTACACTCTCGTGTTTATCCAGTTGGAAGCATCCTTCTTCAACCGTGTGCTTCTCCTTAATGGAACTGGTTCCACCTCCACCACTGTAGGCTGAACCGCTTCCCCTTCTACTTCATCTGGTTCCATTTCTTGAATGAGTTCTTCCTCGCTTTGTATCACACCTTGACCATGACTATCTGATTCTTGATCTTCATGATCTTCAGGCTCAGTCTCATTTCCCCCCTCATGATCATGGTGTGATGGTTCTTCAGCTTCATTCTCCTTGGTTGGTTGCTGATCCTGGGACATGTTGATTCCAAGTCCTTCCAGTACACGCCTAAGACTTGTAGCTCTATCAGATGGTTGAGACAAATCTTCAAGATCTTCCCACTTTCTATCTCCATAAAAGCTCTTATCCTCCAAGAACTTAACATCTCTAGACACAAGAACTCTCCTGGCTTCTGAATCATAGCATTTGTATCCCTTTTGTGATGTTGAGTAGCCAATGAACATGGCTCTTGTGCTCTTTGCTTCTAGCTTATTCCTTAACTCCCCGGGTACAAGTACAAAGCACACACATCCAAAGACTCTTAAGTGATCCAGCACAGGTTTGTTTCTGTTTAGAACTTCATAAGGTGCCTGATCCTCCAAGATCTTGGTTGGTATCCTATTGATCAGATAACAAGCCGAGATCACCGCATCACTCCAGAATCTTTTAGGCACACTTGTGTGAAACATCATAGACCTTGCCACCTCCATTAGGTGTCTATTCTTTCTCTCAGCTACACCATTCTGTTGAGGAGTGTATGGACAACTTGTCTGATGTAGAATCCCATGGTGAGCTAGATGACTCTTGAAAGCATTACCAGTATATTCTCCACCATTATCAGACCTGAAAATCTTAATCTTGGCATTATACTGGTTAGATATATAAGCTTGGAAGTTTTTAAATGCATCAAGAACCCTATCCTTTGTTTTAATGAGTGTTATCCAGGTGTACTTAGATTTTTCATCTATAAATGTGACAAAGTACTTGTAATTATCTCTAGATAAGCAGGGAGCAGTCCATACATCAGAGTGAACAAGATCAAAACACTTATCATAGATAGTAGTAGATCTTTTAAACACAGTCTTACAATGTTTTCCCAAAATACAAGCCTCACAATCATTATTTTTAAACATGACACCTGGTAACATTAAGCTTAAGGCTCTAACATGTGGATGTCCTAGCCTAGAATGCCATAATGCACCTTTACTTAAAACAGAACTCAGCAAACAACTAGAAATGGGATTAATATCTTCAAGTACATAAAGATCCCCCTTGGTTACTCCTTGTCCAATCAACTCATTGCTCTCAATATCCTGAAATGTCACATTGTTAGGACTAAAGATAACATTGCATTGTAGATCATTGGTACATCTTTTAACAGATAAGAGATTAGAAGTGAAATCAGGCATGTAAAATGCTTTAGAGTTCTTATCAAATAGCTTTAAGTCTCCTACACCTTTAATGGGAATTCTATCTCCATTTGCAATCATTACATGTCCATGAGCAGGTTCTATGTTTTTAATCAAGCTATCATCACTGATCATGTGATGAGATGCACCAGAGTCAACAATCAATGGTTTTATGCCTCTAGCTAGATGAGTTCTAGGTGATTCATTTCTCAGTTTTAATTCCTCAATGATATCTATCAACCTATTCTCATTCCTAGGCATCATATGAGCAGTGTAAGAGTAACCAAGAGTGTTTCCGAATGTACCAGACTCCTTAAGAGCTTTGATGAGGGCATCAATGTCAGATTTGCGAATCACTTCATGCTCCAAACTCTTTGCGGCCGTGTAGTGAGTTGCCATTGCCTTTCCTGCGCTTTCACCCACTTGTGCACTTGAGCCTGCTCCTGATGGACCGGACTCACTTGCTTCAGTAGACAGGTTAGCTCTGGCTTCTCGGTCTTTGTTGAATTTGGCCGGCTTGAGATGGGGGTGAAGGATCCAGCACTGGCTCCTCTTGTGTCCCAACTTCTTGCAGTGATCACAATTGCCTCCAAACCTCCTCTCATCACCATACTTCCTCTCATCAGTCTTGTATGCTGCACGGTTAGCTTGTGCTCCTTCCTCAGCCTTGTTGGCTAGAGCTAAGTCTCCCTTGCTTCCAAAGAGACCAAGTGACCCTTCCTCCTTCTGGAGTTGCGCACACACTTCCTCCATAGATGGGAGATTTGGCATCCTCAACATGTGCTTGATCACATCGTTGAATGGAGGATCCAACGTCAACAGCAACCCAAACACCTGATCCTGCTCCCTCCTCTCCGTGAGTAGCTCTTGATCATTAGTGCTTGGCCTCAACGATTCAAGCTCAGACCACAAGGATCTATACTTGCCCAAATGCTTGGTGAACTCCTCTCCATCTTGTACCAGTGTGTTGATAGCTTTCTTGATCTCATACACACGGCTCAGATTGGTAACGTTCCCAAAAGTCTTTTGGAGTACCTCCCACAGGTGTTTTGGATTCTCGCAGTAGCTGTAGGCTTCCAAGAGATGTTCTTCAAGTGATCCTTGCAGCACAGATAGCACCATCAAGTCATCTTGAATCCACTTCTTTCCATCAGCAACCGCGAGCTCTCTTCCACCTTCTTCCTCACTGGCCACTGGTGCTGGGGCTCCATCTGTGATGTGATCCCATAACCCTAGCCTCCCAATGGCTGTCTTCACAAGCCTAGACCACAACAGGTAGTTTCCCCCACCCTTGAGTGAAATCGGAACCGAAATAACCTTGTTTCCTCCCATCTTGATTTGCTTGAACTTTGTTTAGAATCTCACAAGAAAGAACTTTTATCTGAAGCTGAAGAACACAAGATCTCAATACCACAGCCAACCTGGCTCTGATACCATATGATTTTAGAGAATAAGAAAGGTATTGAGAAGTCTAAGAGAGATTCAAGAGAGATTAGAATGTTTAAGAGAAAGTGTATGAGATTATCATGATGAACTAGAGAGAGAGACTCATCAAATCGTGTTACATTAATCAAGACAGAGTTTACAATATATAAGAAGAGATTAAGGGTTTTCAGAAAGCATAAGCATGTGAAGTCAAGGATAAGGTTGCTTTAATTCAAACTGAGCCAATAGGAGAGGCCACACGCTTTTGGGATCTTTTACTAAGTTGCTTTTGCCAATACAGCCTGTCCCAGCCTGTCAAGATAAGACCCAGCTCCTTAGCCATCCAAACGGTCATCTCTTCATGGTAAAATCCCCTTTGGCCGTTAACTCCTTTTACTCGGGTAAAAGGTGACTTGGGCGAGTTATGGATCGACCATGGTCCGGATGGTACGGCCTGTACGGTTACGGTTTCGATCTTAACCTCTTTGTGTTCCAACAAGCCATCTATCTCGAAATCAAGCTTGAAACTTGAAGAGAAGAAGTCTGATGAAAACATCTGAACTTTGGACAGAAACAGAGATTAGAGAGATTAAGAGATTTAAGTATAAGAAAAGGGTAGTTTGAGGGATTTCTTATCCGAACACACTTTGTATTATGAGGAGGAGGGGAAATCCCCCTCACTCTTTGAGAGACACAAAAACGGTCCATACATAGCTTATTAAAGCTTTACACATTGAAACTCATAACCCTTAATCTATGGATAGAAATGACTGAATTGATGGATGGCTAGGATGGAGTCTGGTGGGTTGCTGAGGACGTGATGGATGCTGATTGGTTGATTCAAACTGGTCAAAGCAAGGCTGGCTCCTGATTGGTTCCCTTAAGGCTCCCATGAACCTTATTCACAAAGATGGCTAGATACATGGTCAAGGCTGCTTTCCTTTACAGCTCAAAGACAGCCTGTCATTAACCACGCCCTAGCTTCCCCTTATCCACAAACAGTCACAAGATAACTCAGTTTGTCTTTCTCTTGCGCCCTAAGTTTGCACAGCTTCATTTCAGGTTGATCCGGAACAAGTACGGTCGATGGTACGGACCGCTGTCCGTACCTCTCCCTATTTTTGCACCAACTCCCATCTTCTCTCAAATGGTTGAGTCTGAACATGATCTTGGTCGCCCTAAGTTCGTACGGTCCGTACCATCCGTACCGATGCTCGACCCTATTTCTGCACCATCACCCAACTGACTCCAAATGGTGTCTAAGTATGTCTAAGTCCCTCCTGGACTTGACCCTAACTTTGCACACCTCATTTGGATACTCTGGACACTCTGAACACTCCTAAAGCCTTGAGAGACAATCTCCGGAGGTCTTGCCCTATTCTTGCTCAAGACCCAAACTCAACCCAACTCCTCCATTGGCTCCATTTCTTTCTTCAAGTCAACACTCCCCCTCAAGCTTGACTCTAGGTGATCCTAAGCCAAGCTTGGAACCTTGAAGAACTCCCTCATTAAAAACCTCACCAAGGAAAACCCTTTGGGACAAAACCTTGATGAGGGAAAAGAGAGTAGAGCCTTCAAGGCCTAGGGATTGGCCAGTGAGCCTATGTGCCTTAGTATCACTGAGGTTTAGGCACATAGGCTCTGGATCACGGCCTCTTCACTTCACCACACCTTCTTAGACTCTTCTATAGAACCGGCTTATGTGTCTCCCCTTTCACCTGACTTCATGCCATCTTGAAAGGCTAGGAACGACCTGATCCTCTCCATTGAGTCTCCAAGTAGGTCCTGATACATCATTCCACAAGTGTATCAGTTCTCAAGAGATAACCTATCATGAATGTATATAAAGAGATTGATCAGGTTTCTACCCCTTGTTTTAAATGTTGAGGAGTGGCTGCTCTTCACACACCACTTGAATCCCTCACTTGCTGAGCTTAACAGCTCTTTCTCTTATCATGCAAGCTCATCCACACTCCCCTCAAGCTTGAGACCGAGTATAGGAAAGGTCCAGCTTGATAGTGAGCGCATGTTAGCTCCATGATAAGCCTTGTGGAGAGCACCTCCATCTCTTTCAGACTTGATGCTTGAATCCTCCACTACATCACCATTGCACTGAGGAGATACCTCAGCCCACTCTCCAAGCATCTCACACTAGCTTGTTGAGTGATTTTTCTTCTTCCCTCCACTTCGGCTGGATCACTCCATGATCAGCTTGCAAATGGCCTTGACTAACACAGGTCATTGAGCAACAGGATCATCAGGTAGCTCACTTTGCTCCCCTCCTCAAGCTTGGATTGAGTATGGGTCCAAGCTTGAAGTGAGCCTCAATGAGCCTTAAGATCAGGAGCGCAACATCTCATAGAGGGCGCTTCAACCACTGATCAACCCTTCCCTTTATCTCCAATGCCTTCTGGTCACCGGTCTCCTCTAGACTTAGGTGATGACCACTCGCCTTGTGTATCCACACACCAACCACAGCGACCATTCCAATGGGTAAAGTCTTCCTTTTCTGCTCGGATTGGTGATGGACAGAGAGCACATCTTGTGAACCTGAAACATCACTCAAACTCCAGCAAAGATATACACAAGCATTGGGATCATCCTTGACTAATCATCAAGTTTGATCTCCAATGTCCCAAGCTATGCAACAGATTGAAACAAGCATTATCAAGTTCACATCTTTGCAAGCAATCTCTCTAAGTACAAGCAAGATCAAATCAGATTCAAGACAAGCTACTTAGGCAATCAACCCTGCCAATCCGCAATCATATCATAGACATCCATCTATGTGCTCAATTTAAGGCAGCAACAAGATGACAATATGCTGTGACCTTAATCAGTTTCTAGCTCATGTATGCAACAAGATCAGCCAATGCTTTCTATTATCCTAACACACATCACTTATAACTGAGGCAAAGCAATATTAATCATCAATCAACATCAGACAATGCAAAACCTTAAGTGATTTCAGTTTAATGAAAGCTAATAGGATTTAGAACAGTTTCTAACATCCTAGCACAATCATAACCAAACCGGGTAAGCATTTTATTTCTCAACATCAAACAAGACTCTTAAAGCATCCTGGGACTGAACTAGACAATACTATAGCATTTCATATCAAGAACCCACGGATTGCAACACTACACCAACACAACACAACACCCAGTTTCAATCACAAGCTCATATCAAGAAGGTTTAGGATTAGCTTACACACCAAGGAACCTGAGCTGGTTCCTTGAGCCTCCTTGGTTATAGTCACGAATCTGATGGTAGAGAGCTGGATCGTCACCCAACACCCTCTCCTTGTGTTCATAACATTCTCCTTGAAACCACA